>NW_018364531.1:146271-259438 GCF_002078875.1 Numida meleagris | reverse complement strand
TTTCAACCCAGGCCATTCTATGATTCTATGATTCAATGAAGTGCAGTCATGACACTAAAACTTAGATGTTAATTCCCAATTCTGTCTGAAAATAAAAAAATCTTTACATTAATTTCCATCATGGTTGAATCAAGTCTGTACTTTTTTTTAATGGGATCCAATTAGATTTTATATGTCTGAATTCAGTGGTGAAAGAGAATATCATTCAGTGAAACTTTAGTGTAGGACAAATCAGTGTTGAGGGCTGATGAAGACATTTTCTGCTAGGTGCTACTTAATTGCTTTAAAGACATTAAGAAAATATATTAATTAACCAACTATGTTACAGTAACGCTTTGATATCAGTTTGTCCAAGGTGTACTCTAAAAGAAAATATAAAAAAGTAAAAGGGTCTACCTTCTACGAAATAGACACATAGCTTTTCTATTTTATCTTAAAGACCTAGATCTTATCAAGTAAGTCAAAGCTATGAAGTAGATCACATTATGAAACATCAGCACAAGATAAAACTGGTAGAATCTTGTGGATTTTACTTAAATTTTGAAACTCAATTTGATATTTTTATACATTTTTACTACTGAAAGATCTTCTGTCTTTGACAATACCACTTACAACCTTTCAAAGAGATTCTTAGACAGCTGTGAATTCTTTACTACCGCAAAGTATTCACTTTCCATTTCAAATCAGAGGCTTCAGAGGAAGTAACAATAACATCAATTCCAAACGTATAGTGCAATGTCTGCTCTACCTAAAAGCGCCTAGCACAAGCGATGAAACTCAAGAGCTATAAGTATGCTGATGGTAGGACAGATAAAATCTTTACTATAAATGAATGAATAAATGAATGAATAAATGAAATAAATAGAGAAAATGAGTCAGTGCATTACTTGTTAATTTCAAGATTAAAAGGATCAATATCAAACTGACTCTACACAAAAACAGACTATAAAATTTTTCATATAAAAAGAATAGGAAGCCTATCATTCATATGTACATCTAGCCTAGATGTATTTTACATTTTTTTTTAATTTCTTTGTTTTCTTTCTAATTTTATAAATGTAAGTATCACTACTGCTAGGAAATGATATCTTATTTCAAATATAGGATTTCAAGGATGAGATCTCAAGCCTAACTTCAGTTGTAATCCTTTGGATCTTGTTAGCCTCTTCCCACATGAAAGTAAAGTTTCACGTCATCACCATCAGCTACATTTTTGAAGTGCTTTTGATCACAGTGGTGATCAAGTCACCTCTCCATTTCTTTATTAAAGCAAAATCCTTTTTGTCTTATTCTGTGATACTCATTTTCCCATCTTCGCACCATTTTGTAGGCTTAGTCTGAACAGGATTTACGTATCTTTCTTGAAGCTACTGGCACAAAAATCAGTAACAGAGATCAGTGCTCTGTGCAGAATCTGAGATGTCAGTTTCAAACCTTTACTTATGGTGTCTTTTTCATAGAAACGTAGAATGGCCTGGGTTGAAAAGGACCTTAAAGATCATCTAGGTTCTAACCCCCTCCTGTGAGCAGGGTTGCAAACCTCTAGCTCAGGCTGCCCAGAGCCACATCCAGCCTTGCCTTGAACAATTTTGAAGAAGTCTTCCTCAATGCCCTTGGGCGTTTAATAAGTCAATATTTCTTGGGATACTTTCCCATAGCCTGATGTGGTAATTCCTTACTTCCATACTACCCAACCTGAACTTATCTCAGTTTAAGAAAAAATGGGTCCTTGAATTATAAGTCTATAAATAAATCACATCAGCCAGTAATGGCTAGCTATAACTTTTTAATTACTGTTATTATTTACATGATCTGTAATTGTGTCATTTTTATCCGAATATATATGACTGAATAAATAGGTCTAGATGAATAAACTATCACTGAAGTATCCTGTTAATCAAAGTTCAGCCTATCATTGAAAAAAATCTCATTAGCCAGAAATGTTGAGGCTGGCATCGAACAAGTCTTTAGTGAAGTTCCACATTAGTGATTAATGATGTACATATTGAGTAATTCTAATCAAAATCTTAGACATTAACAGTTTGTATGATTAAGAGTTACACAACTATATCTTATTAACAGAAGTGCTTTTATCATAGATTTCTAATTAATATGTCATTTACTCCTTCAGTACTGATGAAAGCTTTAAGCTCATTTGATGTGAAAACTGACAAGCAGCCTGTAGTTCTGTAAGAGACTCAAACCTATTTACTATTAGTCTAGTATTTCTTTATGCATCATGTGCATATCTTTGTTTATTAAGGTATATTTCTATTATTAGAAACAGTCACTACAGTACAAATAATGCTCCAAATAATACTAGTGACAAGTTTATTAGTTACTTTATTATTTATGAATGCTAACAGTAATAAAATCATGCTCTGAGTAATTTAGAATGCATGAGCCTACATGGATCATAGACAGCATTATTTTATTTTTTTCCCCCAAAATTAAGGAGCTACTCAGATCTGATTTCATCATGCATGATAAACAATTTCTTTACAAATTATGCATATTAATTGTCCTGACAAAAAAAAAAAAAAAGTACTAATTTGTCCATTTTTCATTGAACACTCTTCCTTCCTCCATGATTTTTCTTTTTTTGGGGGGAGAGGTTGTTTTTTTTAGAGATGACATTAGGTAGGTTGAAATATTATTATTGATAATCACTCAGTTTTACTCACCTAGCAGCACAAATGCATGTAATGTGTAATACGCATGGGTTTCAGTTTGATTCAGTGTGTGTGGCAGATGTGAGAGGTGGAGTGAGCACTACACTGAGCCCTTCTCTTGTCCTGATTTCAGCTCAGGCAGTGTTAATAGCGCATAGATGTTTTGGTAGTTGCTGACTGATGGATGTGTACCACGGGCAGGGCCATTCAGGGAAGAGCTGTTGTCATGATGGTGGCAGCAGGGGGTCAGAGTGTACTGCTAGCTGTTCAAGGCTGCATGTGGCTCATGGGCAGCAAGTTGGACATGCCTGTGTTAGTGTGTACCAAATTACATCCACAGATAAAGAGTATTTTCTTTTTATCCATCTGCTTGAGATCATATTTAATTTACTTTCAGCTTGGCAGAAAGGAAAAAAAAATGTAAAATTTTCACACGTAAACAATTGAAAACCCATGCAGCCAGACAACCTACTTTTAATAATATTCATCAGAAAGATTTCTCTTTGCAACTCCACTTTTTTTACTCAAATACCTTGCTGTTGACTCTTCAAAAAGTCTCTGTGCATAACGTCAGAGCTTGTCTATTTGGAACTGTTTGTCACAGTATGCACCTGTTGGAGATAACTACTCTGTCAATGAGCTGGCCATACTACCTCTCCAACGCTCTTACAGCCAAACTTATCTTCAAAGTCCTTCAAATTTCCTCCCCCAATACATTCTATTCCCTACTGGAACTAATCAATCTTTGTAACTAAAATAATCCCTTCTTCCACTTCGTTGAATAATAAAATATCATTTTGCTATGTTGGCTACCACCTCCTCAAATTTAATAGCTAGTAAACAGCTCCCAGAGAAATTGAAACAAAACAAAACAAAGCCCTGCAATCTCAGTTTCAGACGTACATCCCTAAAACTCTAAGCAGGGGTTGGGGCTCCTACTACTGTGTGAGAAGAGCAAGTTTGAGGCCTCCTGATGAAACAGAACATGCAAGTCTATGGAGCCACACAACATGCATCCCAGGATCCTGAAAGATCAGACTAATGTAGTTACCAAAACACTCCCATCATATTCAAAAAGTCATGACTGTCAAGTGAAATCTTGATGACTGGAAAAAGGGAAACTGCACTCCAATTTTTAAGAAAAGGGGAAAGAAGACCCAGGAAACTACAGGCTGCTGAGCCTCACCTCTGTGCCTGGGGAGATCATGGAGCAGATTATCCTGGAAGCTATATTAAGGTACATGGAAGATGAGGGGGTGATCTGAGACAGCGAGCACAGATTCACCAAGGTCTGATCGTGCCTGACCAATTTGATGGCTTTCTATGCTAGAGTTACTGAAGCAGTGGGCAAAGGAAGAGCAACTGCTGTTGTCTACCTGGACTTCTGCAAAGCCTTTGATATAATCCCACACCACATTCTTATCTCTCAGTTGGAAAGAGAGAGATTTAAAGAGTTCATGATTCAGCGGATAAAGAATTTGCTGAATGATCACAGCCAAAGTGTTCCAACCAGTGGCTTTATGTCCAGGTGGAGGCCAGTAAAGTATGATATATTCCAAGGTTCTGTCCAGGTACCAGTGCTTTTTGTCAACGACATAGACTGGGATTGAGTGCACTCTCAGCAAGTTTTCTGATGACTCCTAGCTGAGTAGTGCAGTTGATACAAGAGAAGGTGGATGCCATCCAAAGGGACCTGGACAGGCTCAAAATGTGGGCCCTGGTGAACTGAATCAGGTTCCATGAGGTAAAGTGCAAGATATTCCACTTGGGTCAGGACAATACCTGATATGTGTACAGACTGGGAGAAGAACTCCTTAAGAGCAGCCCTGTGGAGAAGGACTTGCAGGTAGTGGTGGATGAAAAACTTGGCAGGAGCCAGTAGTATATACTTGCAGCCTGGAAGGCCAACTGTATTCTGAGAAGTATCAAAAAAGGAGTGGCCAGGAGCATAAGGGAGGGGTTTGTCTCCCTCTATTCTGGCCTCATGACGCCCCACCTGGACTACAGCATCCTGTTATGAGGTCCCTAGCACAAGAATAATGGAGATGTTGGAGTGGGTCCAGAAGATGACCATGAACATGATCAAAGGGACATGTCTCCTACAAAGAAAGGTTCAGCGAGCTGGAGTTGTTCAGCTTGAAGAAAAAAAAAACTCCAGGAAAGCCTCTCCGGTGCCTTCCAGTACAAAAAGGGTGCTTAAAAAAAAAAACAACTGGAGACTGACTTTTTACACTGTCTGATAGTTACAAGACAAAGGAGAATAGTTTAAAACAAAAATAATGGAGATTTTAGTCAGATGTAAGGAAAATAATTTTACTTGAACAGCTTGTCCAGAGAAGTTGTGAACACCCCATCCCTGGAAACATTCAAGGCCAAGGTGGATGGGGCCCTGGGCAGCCTGATAGTGTCAGATTTAGTGATTGGTAACCCCATTCATGGCAGGAGGGGTGAAAGTAAATGATCTTTAAGGATCCTTTGAACTCAAACCACTGTAAACCATTCTATTACTTCCTTTTTAAAGTAAAAAAAATAAAAATAAAAAAAAAATCAACTGAAACTGCCTTTGTGTCTGACACTGCATTTCTACTCCACTTTAAGAAGCATACTGACTTCATGCTATGCCAGGTCAGTCTAGTCTGCATGCAAATCAGAAAAACTAAACTGAATCCTGTAAGGTTTCTGTAACCGTATTCTGTGCAGTTTAACTGACTTAAACTAAAAAAATAGGGAAAAAAAAAAAAAGAAACAGACGATAGATTTTATTTACAGTGTTTTTTTCAGTCACAATATGGCACTGGAAGACTTTTATTCTCTGGAATATGTAATTTCCAGCTATGTTAATTCTCAACCAGTCTTGTTAGCACAAAGAGGGAGAAACAGCTGCCTCAGGTAGTAAAATTGCATAGTTACGTCCATGTTGCCAGAAGATAAGAGGAATAATCCAATAGCAATGCTATTTTACCTTTCTGTATTCTGTCTGCAAGGACTTTTGCTGTCAAGAATCACATGAGCTTTAGCATTTACACAAAGTATTCAAGGTTAAAACTGACAGAACTTTGGACTATGAGTAACAGTTTAAAGTAGTGTTCCCCAAAGCAGGATGAATCTTCAAATCATTAGGTTTCTGATTTCCTGATTACTTTAAATTATGAGAATTCATCTGCTATAGAGAATCATAGTGTTTCCTGTTTCACTCACTAGAAATAATAGGAAGAAAAAAACAACAACAGGCATTATAATTCTAGTGGTAGGAATAAATCAGATCTTTATTTCAAACATTACTTTAAAAAATGTTTCAATCATGAGTTGCCTCTCTGAGGTGACTAGCTCTGGTGCAGGAACATTCTGCAGCAGTGTGGACTGCAGTGTGGATGAGGTGGGGGGAGGGGTAGTACTGCCATCACAAATACCCCAGGGCAAGAAGGAAGTCAACAAGAGATGCCTGGAGATCACAGACCTCATGCGAGTGTCTGAGGACAAGTCAGCAGAGCTAGGAGTGGTCGTGGCCACATGCACACATTCAAAGGAAACCCTAAGGAGCATGAGTAACCAGGATGGGCAATTAGGACACAGCAGTAATGGGGTGGTACAGCATTTAGGGCATATAGTTTGCATGGCAGGGACAGAAGACATTCTGCTTTCCCTCTTTTAAAATCAGCAGGAAGAAGCCTTCTACTGAAACAAATATCACCCATCACAAAGGCTGAGCATGACGCAGAAATCCAGACAGGGGCAACAACCTTCCCAGGCAGCAGCATGCATCTCTGGCAGAGTGAAAGAGCTGCCAAGGCCTTCAGCTTGTTACATGTTCTGGAAAGAGCTGGGCTTGTTCAGCCTGGAGAAGAGACAGCTTCAGAGAGACCTCTTTGTGGCCTTTCAGTATTCAAAGATAAAAAAGATGGAGGCTGACTTTTTTCTTGGTCTGATAGTGACAGGACAAGAGGAAACAGTTCTAAACTAAAAGAAGGGAGATGTAGGCTAGAGGTTAGGAAGAAATTCTTTCCTCAGAGTGTGTTGTGGCATTGGAACAGGTTGTCCAGAGAAGTTGTGAATACCCTATTACTGGAGACATTGAAGGCCGGGTTGGATGGGGCTCTTGTCAGCCTGATCTGTTGGATGGGAACCCTGCCAACAGCAGAGAGTTGGAATTAGATAATCATTGAGGTCCCTTCCAATCCAAGTAATTCTATGATTCAAAAATTATTTGAACATTAGCAGATGTATCTCTGAATCTATTTTCCATTTTAAAGGTCCTGCATTAATTTAGTTCTAGTTTACTCCTAATATTAATATATTTAAATATCTTTTGAAAACACTTGATTACATAACCAATGTTCTAAAAAAAAATTAATTTCATAAAATTAAGCTGAGATTTTGTAGCACTCAGTTAATAAGCATTCACGGGTAATAATATTAACATATGAAGTAATTTTCATAGAAAACATAGTCAGAAGCAAAGTGATAATGTAGATACTGAGCTACTTACAAAACCCATGTCCTGCAGCCCATTTTTATTTAAATTCACCTGAAAATGCATATTTTTAATATTTTTCTGTGAACGTTGCAAATAATTTCCCCTTCTCAGTTCAAAATATATATATTTTTTCCCTGCAGTTACCTAATGGGAAGAAAACCATGCTCAATTTTGAATAATTTCATTTTTCAGACAAAAAAACAAATTTGATACTGTCATGTAGTTTATCATACCTAGATTTCCTTTACTGCATTACAGTTTAATATAGATTTCACACCTTTTGTTGCTGTTGCATTAGTACATAAAAAGGTTTCTTTTCAGAAGGCCTAAGGTTTTGGCAGTTCTAAGAGGCTGAGCAGACTAAGATAACAAACATTTGAGTAAGGGAAATTATAGTTCTCCACATTAAGATATCTAAAGCTGAAGCATTACTATAAATATTTTACTGAATATGATGAAGAATCTAAGGGTGGCAGTAGCAAGAAAAAATGAGAGAAAACTTTTTTAATTTTTTATTGAACTGAAAGTAATAATTTCATACATCAATTAATTAAATCCATAGTTATCTACTTTGGAAAAGAGATAATTCTATAACTAAGTCCAAAAACAAAATCTGTTAATAAAGTATGCTGACAATCCTTTATTCTGGTATTTTTTGCATAAGCCAGATAAAAATTAAGTCACACGGTAAAACTTCAGTCAAGTATGTGGCAGATAAATCCTTGCAGAGTACATGTTTGTCAGATAAAGCAGTATTTCCGGTGATCTTTCATTAATGCTGTGTCTTCAGGATATGTAAATACCGTTAACTTATACTGAAAAATCTGTTCACTTGGTTATCTCCCATTATGGCCCTGCCTTCAGTTCTTTGCTCATTCCTCTTGCTTTATCACCAACTTACAAACTAAGAAGTCATTTAAAAATATTTTTATAATTAGCTTTAATCTAGGTACTAACCTGGAATAATGGCTATACAGAAGGAGACACGGATAATTAATATTATTTTATTTACTTCCAATTAAACATAAATCTAACATGTGTGATATTCAACATGTCAGTCTTTTTAGTTCATTTCAGATGAGAGTACCCACCGCCTGTAAATTCTACTTAGTTATAGAAGAACAGTGGTTAGCTCAGAACATATGAAAGTCTTTTTCTTATTTCTACACCAGGTTTACATAAGGCTGAAAAAAAGTCAGTGCATACTGGGACATACTGTGACTTTCCTGTCACACATCTCATTCAGCCATCTTGATGATCTTTGAGGTCTTTTGCAACCTTAATGATTCTGTGACTCAATTCAAGGTAGACCAGTAAATAAATGAAAATAAGCCAAATTTTCCACTCTACTGAGCAGAACAGTCCAATAAGGCACGCACTATAAGCAAATGGCATAGATTATAAAAGTCCATGAAAACTTCTCTATAAATTCAAAATGGTAAAATCTACTAAGCATCATATACTGTGAACGGCAATGGAGATTCCATTCCATATCATTGTCCAACACTGTAAAGAGGGGAAAAAAATTGAGTACTTAAAAAATATTTTACTCTACAGAGGTAGTATTGTCATAGACATTGATCCAGAAACATTGGAAAGATTTAAATCATTTTTATAAGTTATGTTTTCTCTTCTTTCAACTATATACAGATTAATTCCACTCTTTATTATGTGTTTGAATATATTCAATCAAAAGATTAACAGCTAAATATTGAAGTTACTTTTTGGTTCAAAATCTGTTTGTATTCAGCTGGGCATGGACTTGTGCTATTATAGAACTGTATAGAAAACAATTCTAATGTTTTATTATAAATAAGATTTGTACATTTCTTATAGAGGTAGCAATTAAAAGTTTATGGAAATTTTTAATATTACTATTTCTATCATGGTTTATTGACAAATTATTCATTCACATATTATTTTCTGTCATTGGTTAATCACTTGAGATTTGTTTTGAATTTATATTTAAGATACTTTCTATTGCTGTAGAAAGGACATTCAAATATTTATTTGGAAATAAGTGCTGCTATAATTATACTTCGAGATAAGTTAGAAAGTATTTCCGAAGTCAGTAACAGTTAACTATTTCTAATGTTGTAAAAACTAAAGAAGTAGCATCCATGTACTATTTCTGTTGTTCCTTGATTACTCTAGGCTTGTTTTTGTAAGGCATGCTAGCTATAGAATCTCTGCATTTTGGAAGCCAGTGGAGCATAAGATTATTCTTTTTCCTAAGGGACTTATGTAGAATTGCACCATTTGTTAAGAAACATGTGGGAAATCTGAGGAAAGATTAGAAAGATAATTACCTGACATTAAATTATGTCATACTGACACTCCTCAATTCATAGTCCTCCTGGAATCATTTTATTTTACAAATAATTATCTTCCAGAAAAAGCTTACTCCAGAATCCCAAATGACAACATTATGAAAGGATGATTTGCAGTATAAACTAAAAAGCAGAAGGATCAGAAAGCATGCTTGTAGCAATAAATTTATCATGCTGTGATATTCTCTGGTGCACAGTCCAGCAGGCAATAGAAGTCTTTTCTGAAACTCTCCCAATGACCATGGACATGACCAAATTTCTGTAATATGCCTTTTCATAGAAAGTACCTAGAAATGAGTGGTTGAGTAAGAAGAGATCCAAAAATTGCTTAATGTCATCCTGACAATTATCAATAACTTACTGTAATCAAGTGCCGCTGATGAAATACTTTCTGATGGGCAGAATTACAACTGCATCAGATTCAGCTAATGAAAATATTTCTATATTACTTCATAATTTTGCCTATAAATCAGAATCCTCTTAGTTATGATTTTTGGAGGGTTACCTATAGGAGCTGAAAGAAGCACTACTTTACATCACTCTTGTTTTCTATTTATTTTATTGTACTTGATTAACACTTAAAAAATTCAGAAATCCTAGTTCAATATATATTAGAAAATTTAATCATTTCACAGATTTCAAAAATGAAATTACTTAATGCATATTTCTTAACTACTTTGTCTGTAAAACATCCAATTACAAAATATTTCAGAATTACAGAAACAAAACAAATTTAATGTTAATCAATTCAAGGGGTTAAAAGAAAAAAGTCATATTCTCACACAGCAATTAAGATCTTTAGGGAGGAAAAAAAAATCAACCATGGAACTACTGAATCCTCCTTGGCAGGTTTATTAAGAACAACAACTTCTGGGAGCAGTAGCTATCTCCTATTTTTTCCTCTGACATATTTTCTCATTAGACTACGTATCTTATGATGTTAAGTTAGTATGAAGAACATAGTACATTATAGGAAATGCACTTTAGCCAAAAAAACAAGGCTATAACATAGCTAGAAGTGCTCAGAGACAGTATGACAACTTAAAAAAAAAAATACTATTAGAAGTACTTTTGTCCAGAATTAAATAGGGATTCTGATTCAAGTTGATTTAAAGTAAAACTAATACCTAAGTTAAACATTACTAATTAATTCTCTGAAATAAAGTCAATTCAAGTTCTAAAGGAAAAAAAAAAAGAAATTTCCAATTGGCTTCAGTTCTGATGAGGCAAGTATATTATGAATGAACAAAACTATGTGAACTGCCACTACAGCCTACATTGTTTTCATAATCTATTTCAGATATCTTTCATATCTTTTTTCCCCTATCTATTTATCTATTTATCTATTCACATAAGAAATGGAACTGAAGCTAAGCTGGCAAAATTCATCTAAATAGTAAGGACAACTGTAAATTTCAGTCACATCTGTCTTCTTGTTTTTCAGCATCAGTCCATCAGCCTCTGAAGTTAGGCTCTTAAATACTGTTCGCATTCATGATGATTTCTGTTATGTGGCTGCAGCCTTCTATCCACTTCAAATAGAATTAAGTTATGTCAATATTTGTCCTGTTGTCTTCAGTTGAAAGAAGATTTTAAAAAGGGGGGAAAGTAGTAACTGATGAAAAGAAAAAGTGGCTTGTGCTTAATACTGTTTTAGTAGTACTTGTCATACCCCCAACTGGAGATGATGTCGTTAACAAAGAACCAGAGATTTAAAACTAAAAACAGTCCTTAATTTTTTATTTTACAATATTTATAAAGTTCTTCTACATAAAAAACTCCATAATCCTTACAGGAAAAGCAAATAAGACAAAATCACAGACTTATGTTTAACTACTTACATTGAAGGCAAATTAGCTAACAAGAATTGTAACCATTTTCTTGTTCAGTTTCCTTTCCATGATGTTTGTTCCACAAATACATATTTCAAAGCATCAGGGGCTTGCCACTTCTTTTCTGTGCTTAGACTTGTAGCAGCAGCTTATCCTATCTCTGTCATTCCTTAAATCTGGTTATATGCTAACACTGAAAGGAATTTACATCTGTTCTTAGTTCATAACACCTGTTACCATGGTATTGGAGCACATAACATCTTTGAAGTAGCTTCAGAAAAATTCAGAGAGAGATTAGATATGTGAAGCAAAGAAAGGCTTAGTGCATGTTTCTCATGAATTACAGAACTGGACAGCAATTGTCTGCCAATAAATCCAAGAAATTAAAAGATTTAAATGAAGAAATAATCTGTTGTTGTTTAACTCAGTGGGTGGCTCAGCACCACAAAGTTATTCACTCACTCTCCCCTTCCCAGTGGGACTGGGGAGAGAATTGGGAAAGAAAAAGTAAAACTCAGGAGTTGAGATAAAATTATTTACTAACATAGAGAAAAGGATAATAATTATGGATATTGTTCTGCTCATTAGGGAGCAAAATTGCTTCTGACGAGTTCTTAGCAATATCAGATAAAGCATTCACAGGAATGCCTAGAGTCATGTAAGAGTCAAACACATCTAACTGGTGAAGGGAATCTCTGTCTGTGCAAGACTCTTTCACAGCAAGCAGCCAAGGTCCAAGAGATGTTCTTGCTTCAGTGGCTGTCCCTTGTATGAGCCCAGGGTGCTTCCACCCTGGGTCCACTCCTTCTGGTCAGGTGGGGAGCACATGTGAAATTTGCCAGCCACATCCCTTCAGCAACTGCCCAATCACCACTTCAAGCTGTGACCTAACAGTTCCCCTACAACCATATATAGATATAGATATAGATGAATGTATACAACAACTGATGCACAAGCGATTGTTCACCACTCCAAGATCAAAGCCTAGCTAACCCTTGAGCAGGGGAGGAAAAAAGTTAACTCCCACTCTTTTCAAAACACCTTCCACGTGATGTAAAATGGTATGGAATATCCCTTTGGCCAGTTTAAGTCAGCTGTCCTAATTCTGTAACCAATAATCCCAGAGAAATTTCCCAAGTTCATATTACTTAAGCATTTATAAGCCTTTACTACTCTCATTTGATGACATAATTTAAGAATGATTTCTGAGTACGTTTATTTTTTTATATCAATTCTGCAGGTCAATGTGTATAACAGGTACACTGTAGCTATGTCTACTGTTGAGACATTCTGTAACAGGCATCTCCTTTCTTTCTGAAGTATGAAATTTCATTGTTCCTCTTCAAATATATATTTTTCTACAAATTCTATATAGCAATCTCTCTAAAAATACTTTAGAAATGTTATTGTTGACTAACAGAACTGAAGCAGAATAGATAATGTGAATAAATGATAATATTATTAACAGTAGTTAATAGTAGTTAAATACCCAGTTATGTTGAATAAAGTCTGAATCCCTGAAATCTGAAAACTTCATACAAGATAACACAGATCCAGAAAGAAGTACTGCAAAAAAAATTAATGTGGGAGAAGTTGTAGTGGAGGACTGTACAATATCCTGTTTAGTATAAAAACACAATGAAGAAGGCAAAGAAAGAAAAAGAGGTGCAAAGTAAAGTAAAAAAAAAAAAAGAAGTAAAAGAGGTGCAAAACAGTAAAAATCTGTAAACTTGACTTCAACGATATGCGAGACATTAGAACAGTTCTGAAAGCTCAGGGAAGTGGTGGAGTCACCGTCCCTGGAGGTGTTCAAGAAATGTTTAGACATTGTGTTGAGAGACATGGTTTAGTGGGGTTATATTGGTGGTAGGTGGATGGTTGGACTGGATGATCTTGTAGGTCTTTTCCAACTTTGCTAATTCTATGATTCTATGAAAAGAAAGAATATTTAAGGAAATTGAGGCAAATGAAAACTATGAGAGCTGCTCTGACAGTAATTCCTCCTATTGTGTTTGCCTACAACTTCAGAGGCAGATTTGGTAGTATGGTAGTAGAGGCTGAACCTTTCCATTAATATTCCATTACATACTGTTGCCATGTAACAAAGGTCAAAAGGGCAGTCTGACAATGGCATCAGACATGGAAGTGTGAATAAAGCAAAAACGTGTGATTGAATTCCTTCATGAGGAAAAAATTGCACCCATTGACATTCATAAAAGTTTACTGAATGTTTATGGAGACTAAGCAGCATATGAGCACAGCAAAGTGGTTGGTGGTGCATTTCAGCAGTGGTAACAGCAGAATGAATGACACGCTGTGTTCCGGACAGTCATGAAGATTTTTACAAGTGCTGTGTGCAGGCACTTTTTCATCGCTGGCAAAAATGCATAACTGACATGATAATAGACAGTGGTGACTATCTTGAAAAGTAGTGCTTTGTAGCTGAGAATTTCCTCTATCAAATAGTATTTTTTTCCTCTTTGTATCTGATGTAGATTCCATGGAAATAAACAGGAGGTATTGCTTTCAAAGCAACCTATGAAGATAAAATGGATCAAAGGTTATCCAATGTAGACTACGGAAAAATAATTATGATCTTCTGTGATGTGCAATTTTTAGATCAAACATCAGTGGCTGATTTTATTTATTGTTGTATAGGAAATTGCTAGTCACTCATGAGTAGATGGGAAAGTAAGTTACATACTGCGTCATGGCAATCAGGAAAATGGTAATGAAAGTCTGAGGAAGCAAGAATCCAATGACATAGGAATTAAGATAGGAATTCTTGAAAGACTAGTCCTTGAATCAGGGCATTTCTGTGCTCATTAAGACCATGAAACAAAAATAAATTAGTGGTTTTGAATTTATCTTCCTGTAAAATCAGAGGACACCGTGAATACAGAGTAGAATCATGATATAGGAAGGAAAAAAGCTAGGCAGTGGTAGAATAACAGAAATAGATTTTAATCCAACAGTAGAAAGTATAAGGTTATGCTAAAAAACAGCAATAATATTGGTTCAAGTCATAAGCTCATAAGGTAGATGCGAAGTCACATCAGCGGTAAGATTACATAAAAATACTGTTATGAACAACTGCGAAAAAGCAAAAAGATGCTTAAAGTCTATCAGATTCAATTGCCTGTTCTCAGATGGTTGTTGGAATTCTATTGAAATAATAACACTACAAATCAATACAATATCAAGAATATTACAAAAAATTGACCTTTTAATTTAAATCAACAACTTATGTCTGATGATTATTTAAATTTTGCAAATGCATTAGAATTATTATCGATTGTGAGACATTAGGTAGACACGTATAATCAATTTGGATAGTTTCTGTTTTAATTAGATTGTTAATGCTATCATATTTATGTGGATAAAAGTATGCAAAAATCAGGTGGCCTAAGTAAATAATGGAAAACACAGGTGATGTTCAAAGATCGTCCCTTTCCACTGATTTCTGGAGTGTAATATGGTGAACAGATGATTTGATCTATCAAAGAAGAAAGAAAAATAAGAAAGGGAAAATGACTTTATTACAGTCCCCACACATTGTAATAGAGATAAAATACTATGTAATTTTTCCAAGGTAATCTTCATAAAAAAACCCACACACCTTGAATTTTTAAGTAATATATTTGACATAATTTATGTTTCAGTACAATTGCAAAATAATCCTTGTAGTCTGATAACTCTTCAATAAAGACTGGAGGTTGGGAGAAATTTGTCTTCATAGTTATGAGAACATCCTGCTCAGTTCTGACATTCAGTACAAACACTGCAATCTCAAAGATAAAGCAGACAGCATATATGTGTACTCCTTTTCCTGAAAAGTATGCAATGTCTGTCAGAATTCATTAATTTTTATATTGGTCCTAGTCCATGAGTCATTCTACATCTTTCTCAGTGTTAACAGTTTTTACATTACAATGGAGAGGAATTCCCTTGCTAGACACTATTGTGTTTATTACAGTCTCCTCACATTTCCATACATAATTGTATATATTGTTGCAAAAGTAATAGAGTTGTGCTACTTAAAGATACACGATTCACCTTTAAAGAAAGCAAGCTGAACTATCTTGTGAATCTATTACTCCATCTTACTAAGGGTTAAGACAGAAAAGATCTTTAACAGCAAAAATATTGTATATGTAGTTAAGAACGAATCCGCTGATACAAATAATCAGTCTTCAATTTTGGGCTGTTGTCATAGCTTTTGTAGTACTATTTTACACTTCTAGAATATGAGCAGCGTCAGCAAACTCTGTAACCTGCTTGCCTAGTAAAACGTGTAGAGGCAATCAGGAATGCTGCCCATCTGGGCTCCTCCTGGACATTGTAAATTGAATGTAACAATCTAAAAAAAGTGAACACCAGCTGCTGCTAGAAGTCTTAATAAATAATAATTTTAAAAAAGCAACAACTGTTTCTTAATCTTCTTAATTGTCATGACTGTCTATATTAACTTTTGAAACAAACCAATGAGTTTATTAAAAAAAAAGTCCCTGAACAATTATGTGACACAAAAATACCAAAAGCACTACTGATGAGAGAAACAGAGGTATTAAAAATATATTTTATATGATTTGGAAATTCATTACTTCTTACTTCTTAGAAATATGAATTCCATACACAGTAGCTTTGGATGTGGAATCTTACACTTCCTAGCTCTCCCAAATTTTTTTGTGTGCAGGATATTCTGTATCTGTATTTTTCTCTTGATGTATATAAAAAATAGTTCTGAAACTAACTCAGAACAACAGCAGAACTTACCATCTTTATGCAGATTCTGCATTAATATCCATAACTAAACTTACTAGCATCCTGTATTAAATTCACTTAAGCAATTACCCATGAACAATTTTCAATAGGAAAATTATTAAAAAGAGAGAGAGAAAAACAAACAAACCACAGTATTCATTAGTTTTTTTATTCCGAGATTTGCAACTACAGAGCTACATGTACAATTTTGAAAGGAAAAAGAATTAATTAAGTTTCTAATTGATAAGGAATTCTTTCTTCTCTTTTTTTGGGGGGAGGAGGAGAGGAGAAGAAGGGACAGATTTTGAACAGTAGGTACAGGGTTTCTCACACTATAATCAATTCTCAAAATCCACAAAGAGCTAATATCCACAAACTCTCTGAGACTCAAAGCAAGGGAAAAATCAGGTAATATATTTTAAACTCTTGCTTTTTCATTGTGGCTGAGCTGAGCTAAATCTCTGCTTGAGGGAAAGATAAAACTGGTTGCAAGTCACGTGACTGCTCCTTCTTTTACTCCTTGTCTCTGTGGTGTGTGCTCTCTAGCCATCTTGCCTTCAGCATTCGAGTAAGGCCTTCTGTTTTGGACACTCTCATTTTATTTCTTATCTTCAATTCCAATTATATTGCATCATATTGCATTATCTCACATTCTGCTGTCATATTTAGTAAATTAGTTTTCTCCCTTAGCTCACTGCCCGTTTTGTTTTTAGGCCCATCTCCCTACCTTTTTTCCTACTTCCCTCCTTCCTCTCACAGGGAGGGGGTGCATGGGTCCTTCTTCCCCACTAGTGATGGAATCAGGCCAAACCGGCCCAGAAATTGTTGACAAGGACTATATGTCAGTATATTGGAAATTTTGTTTTACTGGAACATGCAAAAAGTCAGACATCTCAAACACAATTAAATATATATATATGTAAATTACAGAGACAACAAGTACAGAGTTATTTTAACCAAGAGAAGACCATCACTTAAAAATTTAAAGTTGATTTTCTTCTGAGTCTTGTGTTTAGGTTTTGAAAACATAATCTTTCTTCAGTCTGAAGGAGTAACACAATTCCTCCTTCATGTCAAAGTCCATGTTCTAGATTTAATACTCAGAGATCTGGTGTGATTTTTTCTCTCAGTTATGGCAAAAGATTAGTTACGGAAAAAAATATTATACTGAAATTTTAGAAGAAATTTCATATATTCCTAGAAACATAGAATGATTTGGGTTGAAAGGGACCTTAAAGATAGTCTAGTTCCAACTACTCCCACTGGATCAGGTTGCCCAAAACCCCATTCAGCCTAGCCTTGAATACTGGCAGATAATGGGAATCCATACCTTCTTCTGGCAACCTCTTCCAGTACCATACCACACAGAATCATAGAATCAGAGATTCCTTAGAGTTGGAAAGGACCTTTAAAGATCAGCTAGTCCACCTCCCCTGCAGTGAACAGGGACATCTACACCTAGATCAAAGTGCTCAGAGCCTGGTCCAGCTTGGCCTTCTGGTCTACAGGGATGGGGCTTCCAATACATCTCTGGGCAACCAGTTCCAGTGCCTCACCACTCTCACTGTAAAAGACTTTTTCCTTTATCCAACCTAAATCTACCCTCTTTAAGTCTGAAACCATTTTCACTTGTCCTACCACCACAGCCCCTGCTACAGAGTCTGTCCTTTCCTGTAGCTCCCCTTTAGATAGTGAAAGGCCGCTGTCAGGTCACCTCAAAGCCTTCCCTTCTCCAGGCTGAACAGCCCCAGCTCTCTCAGCCTGTCCTCACTCATTTTAGTGGCCCTCCTCTGGACAAGCTCCAACAGATATGTCTCTCCTGTACTGAGGACTCCACATCTGGATGCAGTACTCGAGGTGAGGCCTCATCAGTGAAGAGTAGAGAGGCAGGATCACTTCTCTTGACCTGCTGGCCACACTTCTTTTGATGCAGCCCAGGATACTGCTGACTTTCTGGGCTGTGAGGGTATGTTGCTGTCCAGCTCACATTCATCTTGACCACCCTGACAGTAAAAAAATTTTTCCTAATGTCTAATACAAAACTTTCCTCTTTTATTTTGAATTAATTACTCCTTGTGCTACTGTCACATTCCCTGATAAAGAGTCCCTCTCTAGCTTTATTGCAGACCCTCTTCAAGTACTGGAGAACTGCTATTAGGCCTCCCCAGCGGCTCCTTTTCTCTAGAGTGAACAATACCAGATCTCTCAGTCACTCTTCATATAAGAGGATCTTCATCCCTCTAGTCATCATGTGGCCCTCCTCTGGACTATCTAAAATGTCCATGTCCCTTTTGTGCTAAAGGCCCAACAACCGAATTCAGTACTATAGATGGTGTCTCATGAGAGCAGAACAGACTGGGAGAATCACCACCCTCAACCTGCTGGTCACATTTTTTATTTATGCAGCCCAAGACGTGGCTTGGTTTCTGGGCTACATGCATACATTGCCAGCTCACAGCGAGTTTTATTTCAACCAACATCCCCAAACCCTTCTCATGAGGCTTTCTCTCAATTCATTCTCTGCCCAGCATGTATATGTCCAGGGTTTGTCCTGGTCCATGTGAATGACCTTGCATTCATCATTTTTGAACTTCATGAGGTTAGCATAGGCCCATGTTGTTTGCAGGGGGTTGAGGGGAAATGTCAGTATGCCTTCCTAAGGGTAGTAAGGCCCCACAGAGGAACCTGCACAGGCTGGATTGATGGGCTGAGACCAATGGGATGAAGTTCAATAAGACCAATTGTCGGGTCCTGCACTTCGGTCACAACCCCATGCAATGCTGCAGGCTTGGGACAGAGTGCCTGGAAAGCTGAGTAGGAGGAAAGGACACAGGGGCATTGGTCAATGCTCAGTTGACCGCAAGCCAGCAATGTGCCCAGGTGGACAAGAATGTCAGCCGTATCCTGGCTTATATTAGAAATAGTGCAGCCAGCAGGAGCAGGGAGGTGATCATCCCCCTGTACTCAACTGAGGTCGCACCTTGAGAACTCTATTGAGTTTTGGGTCCCTTGCTACAAGAAAGACATCAAAGCCTTAGAGGGTGTCCAGAGAACGGCAACAAAGTTGATGAAGGGGCTGGAGCACAAGTCTTATGAGGAACAGCTGAGGGAACTGGGAGTATTTAGACTGGAGAAGTGAGGTTTAGGTGAGACTTTATCACTCCCTACAACTCCCTGAAAGGAACTTATAAGTGAGGTGGGAGTTGGGCACTTCTCCCAGGTAACAGTGACAGGACAAGAGGGAATGGCCTCAGGTTGCACCAGAGGAGGTTCTGTTGAATATTAGGAAGAATTTCTTCTCAAAAATTGTTGTAACGCATTGGAACATGTTGCCCAGGGAAGTGGTGGAGTCACCATCCCTGGAGGTGTATAAGTAAAGGGTAGATGTAATACTTAGGGACATTGTTTAGTGAGCAATATTACTGGTAGGTGGAGAGTTGGACTAGGTCATCTAGAGGTCTTAGAGGTCTTTACCAATCTTAATGATTCTATGATTCTATTCTCTGATTCTCAAGCCTATCATGATCCTTCTGAATGGCATTCCTTCCCTCCAATGTACTGACCATACTACGCATTGTAGTGCATGAATTTAAGTGAATTATGACACTGTCTTCCAATTGTGCTCAACCAGACTTTTGTACTGAGTTTAAATAGCAAGGTTCAGGTAGTAAAAAGAACTGTGGTGGCTAAATATCTATAGCCAAGCACCACCATGCCACTCTCTCACTCCCTCTCCATAACAGAACAGAGTGGGGAAAATATGACAATGAAAAAGTTCATGATTTCTGATTAGGACAAGGAGCTCACTCATCAAGTACCATCACGGGCAAAAAAGACTCAGCATAAAGAAGTATAGTTTATTTCTAGTTAATAACAGACTAGGGTCGTGAGAACAAAAAGCAAAATAAAAACACCTTCTCCCCCACTGATCTCCTAACTACTGCCTCTGAATGGCACAGCGGAACAAGAATTATAGAATCACAGAATCACAGAATCACAGAGTGGCTTAGATTGAAAGGGACCTTTAAGATCATCTAGTTCCAACCTCCCTGATGTGGGCAGAGTTAACAGCCACTCAGAGCACCCAGGCCCCCACACAACCTGGTCTTGAACTTGTCCAAGGATGGGGCATCCACAGCTTCTCTGGGCACCTGTTCCAGTGCCTCACCACCCACTGAGAAAGGAATTTCTTCCACACATCTAACATAAATCTCCCCTCTTATAGTTTAAAGCTATTCCCTTTGTCCTATCAGACCATATAAAAAGTCACTATTCCTCCTGTTTATAAGTGCTTTACAAGTACAGGAAGGCCACAATGAGGTTTCCACAGAGCCTTCTCTTCTATGAGCTAAAGAAGCCCAGTTCCCTCAACCTTTTGTCGTAAGAAAAGTGCTCCAGCCCTCTGATCATCTCTGTGGCCCTCCTCTGTATCTGCTCCAACAGCTGCACATCTTCCTTGTGTTCAGCCCCCAGACCCCGATGCAGTACTCCAGATGGGGCCTTAAAGTATCAGAGCAAAGGAAGACAGTCACCTCTCTTGCCCTGCTGACTACGTCTTTTTTGTTGCAGCCCTAGATAGAGCTGGCATTCCAGGCTTCAAGTGCACACTACTGGCTTATGTCAAGTTTTTTGTCCACCAAAACCTGCAAATACTTTCCACGCAGCTGCTCTTGATCAGTTCTTCTACCAGTTTGTATACATATTGGACTGTCTCAGCCCAAGTTCAACAACTTACACTTGCTCAATGTCATTAAGTTCAAATGGGCCCACTTCCCAAGCTTGTCTAGGTTCCTTTGGATGGCATTCCTTCCTTCTATTGTATCAACTGCACCCCTCAGCTTAAGGTCATCAGCAAACTTGCTGAAGTTACACTATATCCCATTGTCTATGTCACTGATGAAGATGTTGGTGACAGGACAAGTGGAAATGGCCTCAAGTTGCACCAGGGGAGGTTTAGTTGGATATCAGGAAAAACTTTGTTACAGAAAGGGCTGCTTGGCACTGGAACAGGCTCCCCAGTGAAGGGTTGAGTAACCATTCCTGAATGTGCTTAAAAACCATCTGGATGTGGCTCAGGGACATGATTTAGTGGTGGGTTGTTAGAGTTAGGGTCATATGGTTAGTTTGAGATGGGACTTGATGATCTTGAAGGTCTTCTCCAACCTGAGCAATTCTGTGATTTTATTATATGATTATCTCACTTGGTGGAGCTGTGCTGTCTCTAACAGATCACCTCTTTTTCTTGTGAAAAGAATCTCCTCCTTCCAGGAGGATCTGCTCCATGATCTTCCCAAGCACATACAAAGGCTCTCAAGCCTGTAATTTCCCATGTCCTTTTTCTCCCTTAAAAATAGGAGTGGTATTTCCCTTTCTCCAGTCACCAGGGACTTTGCCGTGACTATTCAAAGATGATGGAGAATGGTTTGACAACTGTATCAGCCTGCTCCTTCAGGAGCCTGGGATGCATGTCATCTGCACTCATAGACTTGTAAAAACTCTCGGACTTGCTCTACTCTTACAGTAGGAGGGATTTTGCTACCCTAACTCTGGCATAGACGTTCAGAGATGTGAGATGTATGAGAATCCTGATTGCCAGTGAAGACTGATGTAAAGAACCTCATTCTTCTCCATGTCTTCTATTTCCAGTTCTCCCTCCTCATTTACCCTTAGAGCTTTGTATCTTTAGCTTACGGGGACTTTAGGGGTGAGGAGAAGGACTCTCCTTCTGCCCTGAGCAGAAACAAAACTCCATTTTCACTCGTGTGTCTTTGCTGTCTCCTCAGGGTGTGAAGATTGCTTAGCTTCTTCCCCTTCCTGGGACTTAAGAGAGGGCTGTTAGTCTGCCTGTGTCACTGCACGATATAACACATCAATCTCTGTCTCTTATTACTGGATACTTCTTAGCCTGATGATTTCCTCTTGCAACCTTGCCACCTGCTCATAAAGTTTGTCAAGCTGGGCACATCTGTATCTATGACACCCCTCTCTGCCCTCAGACCGTTGGTCAACTTCCAGATTCTGGTGACCCCACAACTGAAGGTCTGGGCAGCTCTGTCATTCCTCTCCTTTTCTGTCTGTCTAGGTGTATTTGTCAGCCTGGAAAGGCTGTGGCCCATCTGTCTGGTTTTCTACCTAACCCCAGCTATTGCAGTGGGTAGTTTCATTTATTTCAACAGAATGCTACTCTCTGCTGTTCCCATTTGCAACTGGGGAGGGGGAGGGAGAGTAGGGAGGACGGCTGGAAGGGCCCCGGGAGGGTTCCACCTCCCACTGGACGGAAAGCAGTGTGCAAATTGCAGGGAAATGGGACACAGGTGGAAAAGCAGTCCCAAGCTGAAGGGAAACAGGATCGTCTCTGATCAGAGAAGCTGAATGATAGGAAGCTGGGGTGTCTACTCTACCAGACCCTCTGGTTAAATTGGAGCCAGTGAAGCAGCGTAAAGAGGTTAATTTTCTGGAGGATATGGGTGCCTCTTACTCTGTGCTAAATCAGGAATTATTACCCATAGACACTGATTTCGTAACAGTAGTAGGAGCTACTGGCCAACAAGAAAAAGCTTACTTTTTGAGACCAACTGAATACAGGCTGGGAAAATAAAAGCAGGAATACATAAATTCTTGTACATCCCAGCTTCCCTGAAACCTCGGGCAAGAATTATTAGAACAAATGGATGCAGAGATTAAATTCAGTAAAGGAATATTGGACCTAAGGGTCAAGGAAGACCAACTGGTTGAAATTTTAAGTCTGGCTTTAACACAGACTGGGAAAAGCAATCTTATATAAGCAGTATCCTTTGAGGATACAAGATCATAAGGGGATAAAAGAAATAACAGGTAACTTTTTGGAGTTTGGATATTAACTGAATGTGAATCTGAATCTAACACCTCAATCTTGCTGGTGAAAAAATCGGATGGCAAGAGCTATCACTTGGTGCAAGATTTGAGGGCAATTAATAGAACTGTTAAAGATATACACTCAGTGGTGACAAATCCATACACTTTATTAACCAAGTTGAGGAATGAGCAGGTGTGGTTTACCATCCTGGATTTGAAAGATGCTTTCTTCTGCCTGGCTTTTGCCAAAGAAAGCCAAAAGTTATTTGCCTTTGAATAGGATAATCCCGATACTGGGAGTAGGGCTCAGTTAACTTGGACAGTGTTACCTCAGGGTTTTACAAATAGCCCAAGGATTTTTGAGTGCCAGCTAGCCTGTGAGCTCAAGGCTAGGGCTCCCCCAACTCAAGATGGGACTCTTCTGCAGTATGTGGCTGATACTCTCATTGCCACAGTAACAAAAGAGGACTGTGTTCAACAGACTGTGAGTTTGCTGAATTTTCTTGGTTTAAATGGTTATTGAGTTTCTCAACAGAAATCTCAATTAGTCCAGCAGCAAGTAGTTTAACTCAGATTCGAGATCTCAGGAGGACAAAGAGATCTTGGAGCATAACGGAAGGAACTGATTTGCCAAACACCCAGACCACAGAATGTAAAAGAACTCAGAATGTTCCTTGGCATGACAGGTTGGTGCCGATTATGGATCTGTAATTCTGGGCCTTTGATAAAACTTTTAAATGAATTACTGAAAAATAACCAGCTTAGGTTGACATTGACTGGAGAGGCAAAAAAGGCATTTGAAGAACTGAAGAAGGAACTAATGAGAGCTCCAGCCCTAGGCCCTCCAGACAAATAGCCATACTGGCTATGCTCTCACAAGAAACAAGGTATAGCCTTGGATGTTCTTGCCTAACAAACAGGACCGTATAAAAGGGCAGTTGCCTACTTCTCCAAGCAATTGGATGAAGCGAGCAGATTAGCCAGGATGCTTACAAGCAGTGGTGGCAGTTCTTAATATCCAGGAAGCTCACAAATTTACTTTGGGACAGAAAATGACTGTATTGGTATCCCACTCAGCTTCCACACTTCTGGAACAGAAGGGAAGCCACTGGCTTTCCCCTTCCAGATTTCTGAAATATCAGGCCACAATGGCAGAACAAGAGGATGTCAACATAGTACTACATGGAAACAATGGAGTCTGACTATGCCAGTCAGCTGGACCAAAAGGAGGAACTACTGGTCAATGATGATGATTCCTCGTTCACCAATGGAACCTGTTTTGTGAGACAAGTAAACTGTAAGGCAGGATGTGTGGTAAGTACTACTCACAAGGTAATCAAAGCAAAACCATTGCCTGTGGGGACTTTGGCTCAGAAGGCTGAAACAATTACCCTGACAAGAGCTTTAGAGTTGGCAAAAGGAAAAAAGATAAACACATGGACAGATTCTAAATATGCATTTGAGGTGGGATATGTTCATGGCGCCATTTGGAAAGAGAAAGGATTGCTCACAGCACAAGGAAAACAAATTAAGCAGGCCAAAGAAATCTTGCATCTACTGAATGCTGTAAATCTACCACAGAGCGTGGCTATTACACATTGCAGAGGTCATCAGAAATGTAACACTGTACAGGAAACTGTAAATTGGATGGTGGGATCAGGTGGCAAAACAGGCAGCTGAAGGAAAAGAAATTGGTGAACTGACTTTAATTCCAGACAGTAAACTTCAAATCAATGAATTTGAGTCAGAACCAGTAAAATATTCCAAAGATAGAAATGCCATGAATGATTTAGATGGAACGGAGCAAACCGACAGAAGGGCATATACACCTGATGGATGTGTTGTCATGCCCTTTAGCATTTTAAGGGAATCGGTTCTAAGGGAAGATATAAAATTCACTGGAGAGCAGACACTCTTTATAAGTATTTGAACAAAGCCATTGTCAGTTGTAATCTGTATACCACAATGAAACAGGTTACTCAAGAATGCAAGATTTGTTTGAAGAACAATCCTAATACCAGGAACAGAGTACAAGTAGGGTGTATTGGGAAAGGGAACATTCCAGGACAGCAATGGTAAATAGATTTCTCAAAACCTCCTAGGAAAGGGAGGTATTGGTACTTATTTGTGCTGACAGACATTCTTTCAGGTTGGCCGGAAGTTTTTCCTTGTAGGACAAATAAGGCAAGGGTGAAGTTACAAGACTGTTATTAAATGAAGTAACACCTCGATTTGGGGTACCTGTTGTGATATCATCTTTTATCATCAAAAGATCACTTTTGTGAGTGATACAACACGTCAGTAAAATGCTAAGAATTGGCTGGCAACTGCACATGCCCTATCGATCATAAGCAATGAGCAAGTGGAAAAGATGAGTCATTTGATAAAAAATCAGATAGCTAAAATTTGTCAGGAAGCTAATTTATATGGGTATCATATAGCTTTGATGAGAATTAGGGTAAGACCAAGATCTAATGACTGTTTGAGTCCTTTTGAAATACTTTAATGTAGACCTTACCAATTTCAGTTTAAAGGGGAGGATCTGAATCAACTATTTACAGAGATATATGATTACATTGAGAAATCAGTTAAGCTTTGCTTAATTAACAAAGTGGTTTGGGGAGTCAGAAATAGAGGCTTAGGTCAACCAATTCACCCCTTTAAGCCAGGAGATCGGGTGTACATTAAAGCTTTTTCAGCCATTGGAAGAAAAGTGCAATGGACCAATGGATTAATACCTGGCTCTGAACCTGGTGTGCCTGGCAGGGGTTTGGGTTTTTTCACCTCAATTTAATTGAGACCAGGCCTGCTGGCAACCAATAGGAATAGGTTATCCCACCGGTGGAAAGGGGTTTTACAATGAGAGTTGGGAAGGTTCATTGATAGAGCATTAAACTAGGTATGAAGGGAGGTGGGGGTGAAAGCGGGGTCACTAGAAAGGAGCCTAAATGTAACACACCAGTGCTTGTGGGAGGGGGATGTGCTAGTAACGTCCCACGGTCATGTGTCTTGGTGAAGGAGGAGGATGGCACACCTTTTTGTAGGAAGAACACAAAGAGTTGGTGTGAGGTTGGTGCCTATGGAAACACCTGAGCATGGTCAAGAGGGTATTAGGGCTTCTCCCACTCAAAAGGTGGCTGAGCTCAGGAGCATTTACACTAATGCACACAGCATGGGTAACAAACAGGAGGAGCTGGAGGCTATTGTGTGTTCAGAAAACTATGACATAGTCACCATCCTGGAAATGTGGTAGGATGACTCACACAGCTGGAGTGTTGTGATTGATGGCTACCAACTTTTCAAGAGAGATAGGCAAGGCAGGAAAGGCGGTGGTGTAGCCCTTCATGTTAAAGAAAAATGTGAATGTATGAAAATTAATGATAGTGATAATAGTGTTGGGAATTTATGGGTCAGAATAAAAGCGAAGGCCAGTAAGAGTGACATTATCACGGGAGTCTGCTACAGGCCACCCAACCAGGATGAAGAGGTGAATAAGTTACTTTATGACAGCTGGGTGAGGTCTCGAAGTCTCTCATAGAATCACAGAATCACAGAATTCTAGGGGTTGTAAGGGACCTCCATAGATCACTGAGTCCAACCCCCCTGCAAAGCAGGCCCCCTACCACAGGCTGCACAGGTAGGGACTTCAACTTGCCAGACATCTGCTGGAATTATAGCAGAAAGGGAACAGTCCCAGAGGTTCCTAGAGTGTGTGAGAGATAACTTCCTGGCACAGCTGGTAAAGGAGCCAACAAGGGTGTGGGATGAAATGGGCAGTGCCTGCGTGCACCCGGGGAAGGGTCTAGGGTCACGAGTATCCAGGGCGGTCGCGTGTACGGGTATAAATAGCCTTGTTGCGCAGCATTAAATTGGCATTTCGGTGTTATACACTGTGTGTGCGTCCCGTATGCCCCGCACGCGGAGGTGCGGACGGAAGGGAAGCCTTATTACGTTGTCGTAGACAACATCTGGTGACCCCGACGTGATTTTGGGTGCGAGCTAGGCGCCGGACGGCCGATTTTGGGCGCGAGCTAGGTGCCAGGCGCGAGCTAGGCGCCGAGAAGCCGGAGCCGTGATGGGGCTCGGCGTGCAGGAGGTGGTGAGTAGGCGGAAATCCTTGGCCAAGGAAGTAGGGATGACACTACATAAGAAGGAGTGCCTCGCACTCCTTCAGTGGATGCTGCGCAAGCAGTGTGCGGAATCCCTGACAGACTGTCTACAGAAAGTGGTTTTAGAGAAGGTGGGTCAGGAGCTATGGGAAGGGGCAAGTGCAGGAAATAAGGAGGCACTGGGACTTATCCCTGAGCTGGGGACGGTGAGAAGTGTGATACAGAAAATGAAAGACAAGCGGCATCTCGATGCCACGGCATGTCAAGTGTTATCGGGGACGCCTGATGACACTGAGACAGCCAAAACCGATGGAGAGCAGGGAAAGGAACGGTCGGAGGGAGAGGAAAACAAGATGGGCAAGTTAGGGGAAGAGACGGGGACGGAAGCTCCGCTTTTAGCCCCTTTAGGGGCACCAAGGCAAGGGCAGGCGACCCCAGGGGTGCAGACCTCAGATGACGGGCAGTTTTGGTCTATGAACCCAAAGGGAACATGTTTCCCGAGGGCTCCCGTTCCTTCAGCCCCCTGGCCGGTCCAGGCAGGGACGCCCGCTTTTACAGTGGTACCTCCGCCCTATGGTGCAGCTCCCTGTGGTGCAGCTGCGCTGGGCGTAGGCGGGGGAAGGATGCCGGGATCTAGCCCTGTGGAGCAGCCTCTCCCCTCGACCTCGAGGAGGGTTACTAGCTCCAAAGATAGGGTAGAGGGATCCCAAAGGCGTGGGGCGGATGAAGAGACCAGTTCCTCAGGGGAGGAGGAGGGTCACCTTTGCATAGACCTGCCGTCAGAGGGAGAAAGGAGACGGCGGGGGCAGGCGCGGGACCAGGTTCGCAGGGCCGGTGAGCGCTGGGTTATTCGTGCTCAGGAGTGCATGCTCTCCGGATGCGAGCTTGAGCCCATGCCGCGCTCTTGCTATCCTGTTTTTGTTGGCGGACCGCAGGGTCCCCCATGGCAACCTGTAGATTACAAAATGCTAATGCAGTTGAGAAAAGTGGTCCAAGAGGGAGGTCTTACCGGATCGCAGGCGCAGGTACCGATTTTTGAGGCATACATTCAGGAGGAGGTAGACAGCTTGCGAGCTCATGTGCAGGCAGACCCAGCTCATCCTCTACACAACATCCCAGCGGATGCAATCGTAGGAAAGGGTAATCGGAGTACCCCTCAGGAACAACTGATTTTGCCAGCCGCTGTTCTTGTCACAGCGGCAGACTTGGGCAGGCGAGCGCTTGAGCGGATGCATACGCTTACTAGTGGGTCGCCAAGTTATCTTCATATTAGACAAAAACCTGGGGAGCATTTCGGCGCCTTTACAGACCGAGTACAGACAGCTATCTCGAGTAGCAACCTGCCCCCGGAAACACAGGAAATAGTGCTGCGAGAATGTTTACGTTCGAGCGCAGCTCCAGAGTACAAGGCTGCTCTTGCAGCCCTTCCTGCCACAGCCACAGCAGGGGAACTCATAGCGCGTGGCTGCGCTTTCAGTCGAGCTCAAGAGGCGCAGCCATTGGCTGCGGTTTTGTCTGAGCAGGTTGCTGGAGTAACAGCAGCTTTGCAAGCGATGGCAGTCCAAACCACACCAGACGTCAGCTTCCGTCGTGGTCAGGGAAGGCATCTTGCTTGCAACTGCTTGCAGGGCCAGGGATAAAGAAGAGGGACAGTCTGCCAGCCAGGCTGATGTACCATTGGTTCAAGTTAGTTTTGATTTAGGAAACAGACCCATACTTAAAGCACAAATCTTGATTCAAGGCCTGACACAGCCAAATCCGAACCAGAAAACCATTTCCTTTCTTATCGACTCCGGAGCAGATGTCACCACTATTTCAACAGCTGTGTGGCCCTCCTCTTGTGCCCTGGAAACACTCCCGTGCTCAGTCAGTGGGGTGGGGGGTTTCGTGACGGGCCATCGCAGTCACTATCCCGTCCTCTTTTCATGGGAGGACAATGGGCAGGAGCGGACGGCAGGACCGATTTGGCCTTATGTCCTGGACATCCCGCTCTCATTGCTGGGACGTGACCTCTTAGCCCTCGCCGGGGCGAGAGTTGTCATAGAGCCCAACATCCAGGTTTTAGCAAATAGGCATCAGGATCCCTCCAGTCCTACAGCAGCCAGTAGAAAGTCTGCCCAGCAGGCAGGCAGCAGCACCCGCTCACGGGAAGCACAAACCAGCAGTTTCTCTTCTGCTGGATGCTGTCAGGAGCAGCCTACAAACTGCAGAATCGAAGCTGTCATTCCTCATCGCCTTTTACGGCATTCTCCACAGATGCCGGATGGAGTACATGTTTCCATTCTTTGAAATGAATGTGTATTCTCCACGAGTGATTTGGTCTTTCAGTGATAGCTGAGTATTTGCTCATTACAGAAAGGGCGTGACTGTGTCAAGGCGTTACGCCCTTGCAGTCGCGATAATGGGGGTTCCCATAGAGTTAAAAACGGACATTTGACTGGGCTACAGAAGCCATTGTTTTGAGGCCTGGTGGTGCACTTGGGGTATCCGGCGCGTGTTTGGGATCCCACTTATTTCCCAAGGACAAGCAATAGTGGAGCGCACACATCATCTCCTGAAAGGGCGGCTCCGTGCCCTTGAAGAGGGGTCATCAACGCAGTTGTCCTCGTCACTGTTGGAGCAGTGATAGAAGAGGCCATTCACGCAGCGTGACCGTGTTCTGGGCCGAGATGGGAGGGTCCTTGGATATATGCACTCCTTGCACTTGCACCTCCCACAGTCTTCACCTGGGCCAGCGTGTGGCCCCTGCCAGCAGGGGTTAAGTCCGTGCAGAAGATAACGGTTGACAATGATCCGTTTGGCGATTGGCTGAAGAACCTGTTTGGCGGACTTGGGCCGTGGGTCGCCCAAATACTTAAAGTAGTTGGTATAGTGCTCTTAGTGTTTATCTGCATTGCATTCTGCTTACCGTGCTTGATAGGATGTTTGCAGCAGTGCTTACAAAGAATGATGGAGCAAACCTTTGATCGGCGCATGGAATACCATAGGCTACGTGAACGCTTGTGATAAGTCCTAAGTAGTTAATGATGAAGTACGCACCCGTGTAATGTGCAAACATTAGAGCTTAAGCAGTAGATAAGTTAGTTGGGAGATAGGTTATAGGGGGTTTTGCGATCGCGCTTTAACGGGCAAGGCTTTTCCAGGCATGGGAGGAGAAAAATGTAGTAGGCGGTAACCGAGCGTGCGGGATGTGACGCGACAGGACCTCCCCTGCCTAGTATATATATGTAAGACGCGCTTAGGCCTTGTAGGAATAGTTGGGGAAACTGGGAACCAAGAGAGGAACGTATTAAAGGGGCTGTTAAAGAGGGGGGAAGTTGTGGGATAAAATGGGCAGTGCCTGCGTGCACCCGGGGAGGGGTCTAGGGTCACGAGTATCCGGGGTGGTCACGTGTACGGGTATAAATAGCGTTGTTGCGCAGCATTAAATTGGCATTTCGGTGTTATACACTGTGTGTGCGTCCCGTATGCCCGGCACGCGGAGGTGCGGATGGAAGGGAAGCCTTACAACAACACAAGGGGAAGCAAAATCCTGGACCTGCTGTCTGTTAACAGGGAAGGTCTTGTGGGGGGTGTAAAGGTTGGAGGCCACCTGGGGCAAAATGATCACAAAATGATAGATTACATGATCCTTGTTGAACCACGGAGGGAATTCAGCAAAACTGTGACCTTGGACTTCCGGAGGGCAGACTTTGGTCTCGTTCAGACCGTGGTTGAGAGAGTCCCTTGGGAGGTAGTGCTGGAGGGCATGGGAGCCCAGGAAGGTTGGGAATACTTTAAGGAAGTTATTTTAGAGGTGCAGTTGCTGACCATCCCCAAGTCACGGAAGACGAGCCGATGGGGAAGGAGACTGGCCTGGCTGAACAGAGACCTTTGGCTGAAATTTGAGAACAAAAGGAAAGTTTATGGTCTTTGGAAGAGGGAGCAAGCAACTTATGATGTTTACAAGTACATCGTGAAGCTGTGCAGGGAGAAAATTAGAAAGGCCAAAGCCCAGCTAGGACTGAACTCGGCCACTAAGGTGAAGGACAACAATAAATATTTCTATAAATACATCAACAGTAAGAGGAGGGCTAGGGAGAATCTCCATCCCTTGCTGAATGCAGGAGGCAACACGGTGACCAAGGATCAGGATAAGGCTGAGGTACTTAATGACTTCTTTGCCTCAGTCTTTAATAGCAAGATTAGTTGTTCCAGAGGCACACAGTCCCTTGTGCTGGTAGACAGAGATGGGCAACATAAGCCCTTCATAATCCATGATGAGATGGTTTCAGACCTGCTCCAGAAGCTGGACAGTCCATGGGGCCAGATGGACTGCACCCTGAAGTGCTGAGGGAATTGGCGGATGTGGTTGTCAAGCTACTCTACATCGTCCTTCAACAGTCCTGGCTAACCAGGGGTGTCCCGGTGACCGAAAACTGGCAAATGTGATGCCCATCTTCAAAACGGGTCGGAAAGATGATCCTGGTAGCTAGACCTATCAGTCTCACATCAGTGCCAGGGAAGGTTATGGAACAGATAATCTTGGGAACCATCATGGATCAATTAAAGGTCAACCAGGGGATCAGGCCCAGTCAGCATGGGTTCATGAACAGTAGATCCTGCTTAAGAAATTTGGTATCGTTCTATGACAAGGTGACCTGCTCAGTGGATGAAGGCAAGGCTGTCAATGCAGTCTACCTGGACTTCAGTAAAGCCTTTGACACTGTCCCCCACAACATCCTCAAGGAGAAGCTGGCTGGCCATGGTTTTGATGGGTATGAGCTCTACTGGGTGAAACACTGGTTGGATAGCCAAGCCCAAAGAGTTGTGGTCAATGGAGTTAATTCCAGTTGGCAGCCAGTCACGAGCGGTGTCCCAGAGGGCTCAGTACTGGGGCCGTTCCTATTCAACATCTTTATCAATGATCTTGATGAGGGGATTGAGCGCACCCTCAGTAAGTTTGCACACAACACCAAGTTGGGAGGGAGTATTGATCTGCTAGAGGGTAGTAAGGCACTACAGAGGGACCTGGATAGACTGGATTGATGGGCCAAGGTAAACTGTATGAGTTTCAAGAGGGCCAAGTGTCGGGTCCTGCATTTTGGTCACAACAACCCCAGGCAACCCTACAGACTTGGGGAGGACTGGCTGGAAAGCTGCCTGACAGAAGGGGACCTTGGTGTACTGATGGACTATCAGCTGAAAATGAGCCAGCAGCGTGCTCAGGTGGCCAAGTCTTTTCCAACCTGAGCGATTCTATGATTCTATGATTCTGTGACCATTCCAAGAGCTGCTGACAACTTTTAGTTCAGTCAAGATCAGGGAATGATCCAACTGGATTCACTATTCAGGAGTGAAGAAGTCACCAGGAGAGTGACGGACATCAGAATCCATTGGACCAACAAGTTTTCTCGACACTGGTGACTGTACTGGTGCTGAGTTTGTCGACTTGTGTTGCTGCCTTTGCTCTGGGGTGGCCAATAATACACATTACCCAAGGCCAAAATGGCATAGATTTTCAGAGTGCCACCTTAAATGGCATAAATTGTACCTGATATAGAGGAAACCCACCTAAGGGTACTTACAGGGGCAAGTGATTGTATATCAAATTCAACAAAAAGATAGGGTTCAATCTTATCTAATGAGTAATAATGAATGGATGTGGAGGCAATTGTTTGGAAAATGGATTCACCAGAATCATTGGCTTAAACCCTATCCACAATATGTGGAATGTGAAGCCTATCATCTGACTGAAACTTACCACAGTTACAGTACTATTTTTCACAGTTTCAGAAGAGGGTTCCCAAAGTCTGTAGAAAACTGTCATCACACCTTTTATTCCTACACATAATTCTCTTTCAGCAAGTGGCAAGGTGGGAATACAAAGGTCGTAAGAACATTACAGTGTTCTCCTGGAGATGAGTCTTCCAAATTTGAGATTGTTTTGTGTTAAACTCATCCAACGTGAATAACCGAGGAAAAGAGACACATTCAACTTAGGTACTTCTAAATTAACTAAAGCACATGCTACAACATATGTAACTATATATAATCAGTAAAAAATAGCACATTTGCTACTCTCAAGCAGCAATATAACAATGAAAAATGTATCTCCCATCCAAAATACATTTATATATTTTATGTCTATATTTTCATCTATTTTTATTGTTTCTATTATTTCTACCTCTATGTTTATATATCTCTGCTTATAAGGTGTTAAAACTTTCAAAAACACGGATACAAAGAACTATGATTAAAATCAAACATGTAAATATGAAAATCATACTCAGCATTACCTAAGAAAGCTGTTGAGATCTGCCATGCTATCAATTTCATGACATCAGCAGATTTTTGAATCATGTGATTCATTCCATAGAGTTCTAGTACACACCACCACACACTGAAACTTGACATGGCCTGATTCCACTCATCATAATTTTTCTGCACTTGTAGCATTATCTTAGAAATACATTCACTGACACATTATGAATATATAATTAGAAACATCAAAACAGAGACTTTCCCCTTTAGTATCTTCATCTCACTCACTTTACTTGAGATGAGAGTTAAACCAGGGAATTCTGTGTTAGAATTTTCAACCTATCCTTACCTAGGATATCTACAGAGAATTCAATACATAGCTGATCTTTCCATGAAACAAACTGATGTAAAATCTGTAAGGAGTTAGCTACACAGACAAGAGAAGGAGAAAGCACTATCTCTACCATCACAGAATTCTTTTTTTTTTAAATATATATATATATATATATATATATGACACAGGATGGTGAAAAAAAGCTCATATTCTCCAGTAGTACCCTAAGTATAGAAGAACTCGATTTCAGCATAAATGTGAATTCTTTCATTATCCATAACTCAAAATTTGAGAAAAATTGAAAGATATGGAATTGATAAGTGGACTGTTCAACAGATGAAGAACTGGCAACAGGATAGAGTACAGACTGTGATAATCAATGGCTCAGTGTCTGGATGGAAATTGGTGGTGAGTGGTCAGCGCTGGGGATGAATTCTTTAATATCTTCATCAGTGACATTGACAGTGGGGTCAAGAGCACCCACAGCAAGTTTGCTGATGACACTAAGCTGTAGGGTGCAGTCGAAACATCAGAGCGTCGGGATCCCATTCAGAGGGACCTACACAGGCTTCAGCAGTGGGCCCAGGTGAACCTCATGAGATTCAACAAGTCCAAGTGCAAGTTCTTGCACCTGGTCTAGGTAAGACCTAATCTACTACTAATACAAACTGGGGAGTGAAAGGATTGAGCACAGCCTTGCCAAAAAGGAGTTGAGGAACTGGTGGATGGGAAGCTGGACATGAGCCAGGAATGTGCCCTCCCAGCCCAGAAAGCCAACTGTATCCTGGGCTGCATCAAAAGATGTGTGATCAGCAGGTTGAGGGAGGTGATCCTGCCACTCTGTGCTGGTGGGGCCTCATCTGGAGTACTGCATCCAGATGTGGAGTCCTCAGTACAGGAGAGACATATCTGTTGGAGCGTGTCCAGAGGAGGGCCACTAAAACGATCCATGGAATGGAACAACTCTCCTATGAGGACATGCTGAGAGAGCTGGGGCTGTTCAGCCTGAGAAGAGAAGACTTTGAGGTGACTTGATAGTGGCCTTTCAGTATCTAAAGCTAAGCTACTGGAAAGAAGGGGGCTGACTCTTTAGCAGGGGCTGTGGTGACAGAACAAGGGAAAATGACTTCAAACTCAAAGAGGGTAGATTTAGGTTGGATAAAGGAAAAAATCTTTTACAGTGAGGGTGGTGAGGCACTGGAGCAGGTTGCCCAGTGATGTGGTTGATGCCTGTCCCTGGAGGCTTTCAAGATGAGACTGTATAAGGCCCTGGACAACCTGATCTTGCTGTGGTGTCTCTGTTCATTGCAGGGGAAGTGGACTAGATGGCCCTCAGAGGTCCCTTCCAATTCTAAGGATTCTATGATTCTATGTTCATCACCATCATACAAAGCATTGAAAAGTACATTAAGAAAGGATGTTCATTTCTGTAAGAGATCATCTCATAGTCTTGAGGTAAGTACAAGAGAACTTTTCTACTCTGGTCAAACTGAGAAAGAATTTGCTTGAGGACTGAAATGTAATCATTGCAAAGTGCAGTGCAGTTCCTGAGCATGCTGGTGTGGTGCAATTGAAAAAATGGTCCTAGAGATTTCAGATTCAGGCTAGTAAGACTAAGAAGTACTGCAGTGCGCCATTCAGTGTGGAAGGCAGAGCTCCACAGCCTTGTGTGTACTCCACTGCATTCAGGTATTCCTGGAAGTACCAAGTGCCGAGAGGCTATTTCATTTGAAAATTAAAATCAATCACCATAATTTTTTATTATTTTTATGCTACCAACGGCTCAGAAAAAGAGAACAGTAGTTTTTAGTTTTTTATTTCAGGCATACGAATTCCCTAACCATAGGAACCAGCTAGAATTCTGAATGTCTTTTTTGGCTCATATTTATTTTTTGTCAACTGGGAAAAATGAATAATTCTTGTTTGTTACACAATGCTGTATCTGAGTCCTCCAAACAAGGCAAAGTGAAAAGACTGGAACACTGAAAAGAAATAAAGTGACCGGTTATATTAAAACTATGCAGCGCATCAGTGCAAAATGAATATTCAGCTCATTCTTTCTAAAGCTTTTATTCAAAATTTATTTAGGCAATGCTCCCATTGATTTCCCTAGGAGCTTTTGTTGAATAAGGACACTGAGATGCAATATTGTTTTTTATTGATTTTTTTAAAAAATCTTACTTGGAAATAAAAAAGATAAGTCTCGCTATGATTACAAAACTATTTCCATCTGCATAGTAAATCAGCATGGTTGGGAGTAGTAACAATGAGAGTCACAGTTTGCTGTTCCAGAACATAGAAGGTCTTCCTATCTTTTCTAATAGTAAGCCTATAACAGTTATTAGAGCTGGAACTATTTTTCTCTCCACTGATTAAAACAGGACTTAAATATTTCAGAGGCAGACATACAAGTTCCAGATTTTTAATTTTAGACAGAAAAAAATCCAGTTTTTCTGTCTCTGTATAAACAAGCAGATTTTCACATATCTCAAAAGGCATATTTGATAATTAGTGAAGCAGCAAAACCTCAGGAAAAAAATCTCCGTTCTGCAACTCCTACTAGTTATTTTTAAGCACTAATGTCTTTCAGCTTCTAATTAGAACTTTCTTATTATTGCTGCATAACAGTAAACATCATATGTCCTCATCATAATTTGTAATCTTGAGGAAAATCATTTCCATTGACCTTCCTACAAAACTTTCAGATAACTACAGAATAAGCATGTTGAGCATATCCAATCTAACATAGCATATCCAGTCTAACACACAGAAGATACAGGTAAATTAATCAAAGGCTTTCCACATGGAACACAGTTGGTCTACAGAACCATATTTATATTGCATATTACCCCTTAAAGATCTTACTCTTGCTGTCATATTCAAGACCTCTGCCTTAAACCTTATCTAACAACATCATCTTTGGTTCACTATTCTAGTGAAGCTATTAGTTAACAAGGCATGAATAATGACATTTTTATATCTTGTTTAACCACATCATTCATAACACTTCAGCTAATTTTTTTAAAATAAATCAAAAAGACTTTGATGGGGATTTTGTGGTGGGCAAATTTTTAATGAAAAACAAAAAAGATATTTATAACATCATATTTTTAGAAAGAACTTTGCTTTTGAAAATCCTTTTAATTTAGATCTGAGAGTGGACAAATAGAACCCTGAAAAAGACCAACTTCCATTGACGACTGAATAAAGAATAATACTAAGTTATAAAAGTAAATTCAAATATCCCAACATGCTGTTTCTAATCTAATTTTCCTCAAGACCACATAAGTAAATATGCCAATTGCTAAAAGATTGTTATAAAAACAAACAGGCACTCTAGTGGCAAGGAAAAAGCTGTAGCTTTTTCTTGTCTACTAGAAATGAGACATACTTAATAAAAAAATAATTAGACCTGGTACACAGCTGGATAGAATTTATTTTTCCCTGTCATTTGAAATTTAAAACCCTTGAGAGAGGTTGTGTTTTGTTTTAACTAATCTATTAACTAGGTGTGGTATTTAAATAATAATTCTGCAGTTACTATTTTTAATCTGTTTTAAATGATATATGTTTTTAGGATTTCAATCACTTTTCAAATTATTGCACTGAAAATATACCTGAAGTAATATATAAACTGTCTAATTTTTACATCCTAGTACACATCACATTTTGCTTAATAAAAAATAGCATAGCAGTTTGTAATAAACATTGACAACTACCTTCTGAAAATAAAAATTGGACACTGAGACTTTTTTTCATTTCACAGATTTCACTCAAGGTTAATCATGTAGGTTTTAACTGATAGAGGTGACCTATGGAGTATTCCTTTGACAAATATTACTCTTTAATGCACTTGTATATGCATATAACACTTATTATGTGCAAGTCCATAAATATAAATCAGAGTTAAATTCTCTAATAATCAATATTGCTTATATCCTAGTGTTAACACTGCATCATTTTTTTACAAAAGCAAAACAAAATAAAACCATTTTCATGATGACAACATCTTGTATCTTCTACCATTTTTATTTTCAAGTTTATGAGGCAACTCATTAAAATGAGACTTATATAATAAATGGTAGTACACTGAAACACGTCTTTACCTCTTCTGTTTAATCTAGAAGTCTTGCACAGGCTTTCACTGTCAAAATTTCAACTTATATATTATGCACATTGTAAAGGTATTTTATATTAAAGGACTAACAAATCAATCCACCGTAACACTTAACATTAGTCCTACTTAACACTGGGGAAAACAAGCAAAGAAGACAAAACCCAAGCAATTGTACAGAAAATTTAAAGCATAAAATTCTCATTTAATGTTTTACTTTTCCTTCCTTCTTTATAATATATCTGAAAATTGAGAAGGAAGAGAAAAAAAAAGCTTTACACTTCAAGCCTCTTAAATAAAATTGAAGTGTACTTCTGGAGTTACCTACAGACATGACTAATTTTAAAATTTGATATTTCTTTATCATATAAGACAGCAAGTTGTCTAGTGTGCTCCAGGACATAAGAGTCCTTTGAATGACTGATTGGATTCACTGCTTAAACCTCCGCTATAACCAGCAATGTTGAGAGCAACTAAGAAGATACAAATACATAAAAGTACTGAGAAACTATTCAAATTTTCACACAAAACAGAACTCTAATCCTTAATATTGAACATTAATCTTACACATTGTGAGTAGCTCCAAAGCAGAGGGTCATCTTGAGGGAAAAGATAGCCAGTATTTGAAACATGTAAGGTTTCTCAAGTATTCAGTTGTTATTTGATTTGCTTAGTTGGATTAGAAAGAGTTGAGGGATAGGTTTGATCTATTCTTTTTCCCAGTTGAATTCGGTAGAAGCTTTTGAGTTTTGATTGCTCAAGTTCTTACAGAAAATGAATTAAAGAGCTAGCAAATATATCAGATGGGATACACAAACACATAACATGTCATTTTTTACTGCTACACAGAAGCATTCAGAAAAAAAGTATTAATTTGAACATTTCAACCCATATAAAATTACAGAAATATCCATTATTTTGTGAAACATAGAAAATTGGCTAAAGCAGTTAAATGTTGTCTTTCTTCTTGGTGATTACAAATGCATGCTTACATATGCTAACTGTGTAAGAAAGAAAGAAGAATGGTCATTAATACTATATTATCACGTTCTGAAGAAGTTAGTGATTACTGTGGAACCCGAGAGGCAAACAGTATTTGAACTAAAATGCAGTAGACGCTAACACACAACGCAAAAGTTATTAATAAACCTGATAACATACTATACATGTAACCATCTGCATTTTTTGGTGTTAGGTGATTTTATCCTACTTTGAGGATGTCACTACTTGTCTGTCACTATCCACTAATTGTGATCAAATTTACCCAATTCATTATTCTGATTGAGCCCAGAGACAAATATGTTCATGGGAATTTGAAAAATTAGAGCAATGTTATGTAAATTGTCAATTATACTCAGTGTAACAGATCCAAGGCCTTCCTGTGAATTCTCAACCTTGAAAGTCTGAAAAAAATTTTGATAGATGTTTCCACTGGCAGTAGTTTAAATTTAACGTTAATGCAAGGTTTTGATGTTTCTGTAACATTTCATGCATACAAATAATTGCCCAGAAATGACATGGTCTGTGATGGAGTCTCCACTGCTGTCTTAAGAGAAGAGATAGATAATAATAAACAGAAGATAAATATTAATGAGGCTAACGGAAAATTAAAGATACTTCTATTTTCTCTTCCTCTTACACTTCACATCTGCCACAAACTAGTGGTAAAAGAATTACATATTAATTTAAACTGTTTTGGAAAAACAACATTTTAATATATTTTAAATCCAGTTCCATGAAGTTCTCAAGAGTGTACACAGCTATTCAGTACAGATAACCTGGATCCGAAGGAAATTCAAAACACCTTCTCAATTAAATTATAATATCTCTCTTGCTGCATGTAACACTTTCCCTATTGCTATTACTTGTACAATAACTTGTATGTAATAATATAATCACAGTATTTAATTATGGAATCTTACTACATGAAAATCTCAATATGATTAAGCCATTCTCTACCAGCTTTAGAGGACATCTTCTATTGTAACTTTAGCAAGCAGTCTGATATAATAATGATAATAGTAACAATACTTGTATGATAATATTATAATAATATATAATAATATATCATTAATATATAACGTATTCATATTATTATTATTGGCAATAATAATTTGTTGCTTATAAAAATAACACTCTTTGCAGTGTAAGTATGAAAATCTGAACAGAGAAAATAATAGGCTCTGTGAATGGAATAGCTTTACAAAGAGATGTATAAAGAAGTGTAAATTTACTTGGAAAGCAGCCAGTTTCTCTTCTTTATTTCCATTCAACACCATATCTAACATTAGTAATTTTAGTCACAGTTGCTTTGCATTATGTAGAGGGTCTAGCTACATTTTGTGCAACACTTCAGTTTTAGAGTGTTTTTTTAAAAAAATTACTGCATCTATTAGAGTATCAATTTCTGGCAAGTTCTCAATGGCTGATTTATTAACTTTCTGATTTACAGTAGGAGAGACAGCTCCCAATAAAATTAAATCCTTTCCCAGCTCAGGAAAAAAAAAAAAAAAAAAAAAACTTGCTGCTTTAATCCTTCATTAAAGCTCACATTTGACCTCATATAGTTTCTTCCTCATTACTGTCTAATTCAAACTCCTTTCCAATGCTTTGGAAGTGTAATTTCTTGGAGAGTAAGAAAGCATTGGAAACAGTTAAAAAGAAGCATTACTACAGAACTTTGAAAAGATTTGAGTTTGCAGGAGCAATTATTACCTCTCTTGGCAGGGAAAGTCCGAATTATTTTTAAGAGGCAAAAAAAAAACAAAAAACCCACAAATAAACTTTCATATTCTAAATGATATGGTCTGTCATCTTCAGAATACGTAAAAAATTTGTAATTATTTTACTGAAAGGAAGAGTCCTGGGATTCCTTAAAACAAAAACAGTTCTAAATACATCAATATTTGATCTGAGAACTGACTTAGTAGCATTAGCATTTGACACTTCAAGGTTAAGTTTAAAGATCTTTACTTTGGTCTTTTCTTAACGGCAGCCGGTTCTGAAGAAGGGCATAGCAAGCTGAAGTATTCAGGATCTATTATTAAAAAAGAGCCATACAATTAAAGGGAGAAGTATACTTCAGGGGAAAAATAAAAGTACCATGCAATTAGTTTTGATCACTGACAGCCTGCTGTACAATCTAATCATCAAAATTCATAAGTAAAAACTGAACTTTACATGTTTTTGTAAATATATTTCAATACATTAATGTCAATAGTAGGATGACCTGCTGAGAAGGATTTCAACTTCTGGTCAACTTCTCAAGAATTTCATCTTGAGTAAATAAATTTCATGGAGGTATGTAACGACTGCTGCATGTATGTGCTGTAATTAGTAATTACTTCTCTTGAAGTCATACTATGGAACCTGATGCACTAAATTCATAGCTTGACATCTGTTACGAAAACTACCACTTTTTAAAACTCTCACACTGAAATTTCTGCTTCCAAAATAAAACACACATACGTTTTTATATATATATGTAAAAGGATTTTTTTAGATTAGATACTGAAAATGAGAAATATACACTAGATTGGCAAAGCTTTCTTTTGTTCTGATGTGAACATTCACTCCATCTTAATATTCCCACAATCAATTTCCTTGCCTGTAACATGGACGCAGGTCTTACTTTCTCTGTTCAGATAAGTGCTTCTACACAGTAGTAGAAATAAATAAAAGTACCATACATATATAAACATGTGAAAAGTCTGCTCATTGAAGTCACTCATTTAATACTCTATTTGAGTTTGGCTTGGTTTTGGGAACTATTTGTATAGTAAATGTATTTCATACTTGATTTGTTTCGTGCTTCATAATTCTGTATTACAAAGAAGCTTGAGTCTTTTCTTCAAACCTTGTTTCCTAAAGTCTGAGAGACCTCTAGTGCATTACTGTTTTTCTGTGTGCTGCAAGTCTTTTTTTGTAACATTTTTAATGTCTGCTTCTAAGCAACTGATTTAGTTTTGTGTGTAGTGCCAAACGCTATAAATGTGCAATTCGATTATCATGATCTCATGAAAATGGATGTATTCATAAACTGTACAATGCAGAATGATGAAGAGAATTAAAGCTGTGGCTGGACTGCAGCATGGTGTTAAACAACATGTTAAGGGCTACACTATGCACTTGAGTAGCAAATGAGATATCATTACTGAATGACAGCACGAGATCATTTTTGTGCTGCAATCTGAGCGTCTCATGGGAGCAAGCTTAGTTTACAAACCATCCAAAACCCTGGGCTATAGATCCACAAAGAGCTTCAAAGTTCCCTGCTACTGCTCAAATGTTTCCAAGGATCTGTACCCTTCCAGCCACTGGGTTGTAAGGTTATTCCTGAATATTCCTCCTTCCTTTGGCATTCACTTTCTTCCCAAACAAGCATTACTTCTGCACACTTCATCCCTTTGATGCATGGTCAGTGCCTTAACAGAAAGGGGAAAAAATATGCTCAGTTCAGGTTATGAGCATCTGGTATTTAGGCAACTGTTCTACCACATGTATGCAGAATGAAATCCTTCAGCTTGCTAATCAGATGGAATAAGACTAGCTCAGAATAATTATTGAATGAGAAAACCCCTCAAGATTAGTTCATCCATAAATTCTTTCTCCTTTTAATTTAAAAATAATTAATTTAATTCAAGACTACAACCAGAGATTTTTAGGATACGCATCAGAATTGCATCCTAGAGGGCAGATTCTCTTTAAAACTATAATCAATCTTCTATTCTGCAGTACCAGTCTACTGGCTAACAATGATTTACTCATTTTTAAAAAAACTTTCTGTAGGAAGTGATATCATTCTCTTCTTTAGTCATGCATTGTTAATACTCCCTAAGTAATCGATGCAGAGTCCATGAAGTCTTGTTATCCACATTTTTCCTTCCTATATTTGATCTACTGTTGAACTACACAATAATAACAAACATAATTATTTGAATGCCAGCTAAATTCAAGAGATGCAAATAACAGCTTTCAAAATTATAAACTGCTAAAAAACAAGCAGATGCAGTATACAATAGAGATCTGACAATAATCTCCATGTAAGACATAATTCCATGGAAAATATAGTGATTACAAACAGAAAACAAAAGAGCAAATGGGTCTGAACACAAATCCCTTAGCAAAAATGCTTTTAGATACTCTTAGAATGTAAGCTGTATATACAATATCCTGTATACAGGCTCATAATAAAAATACATAGGGGAATTTTATAACATTTTCAGTCTAACAACTTGCAGTCATGATTTCAGAGCAGTAAACATTAATCCACCAAATAATATTTACTCTAAATGCACATAAAATATTCCAGTTTTCAAAATGCTCTGAAATGAGTAATAAATCATATGCAATACTTACATTTATTCCATGTCACTACCATGCTCTTGTTATGAACAGCCATGAAAAACAGCAGCTTCAAGAAGATTTCAGTGACAGAATCCATGTTCCCATTCACTAAGGCATCCAAAAGAACCAGTATATTATGAAAAAGCTGCTCTGTACTTCAGTCCTATTCCTGCCTCTTCTCACTGCCTCCCTCTCTCTTCTTCCAGTGTTTCTCAGTGGCCAGATACCTCAGTCAAATGCTCTCCACATCTCTTCACACATACACACACACCTCCAAATCTGCTCCACCCTTCACCACCAGCACAGCAGCAATCCCTGAAGAGCAGCAGAAAGAATATCTCCTCCAATTTCACAGCGTCACTCAGGGCTGGACTGCCAGGCTACCGTGCACAGCTCGCTTACACAGTCTGCATGCTCACAACGTGTTATGGACACCCCTTGTGGTGACAGGTGGGAAATGTGAGGCTCTGATGAAAGCCAGAAAAGCCAGACAGTAAGACTGAGCAGCCAGCACATAAGCACCGAGGCACAGCTCTGTGCTGACTGCTCGCCCTTGACAGTTCTGTCTTTATCTTTTTTTGTTGTTTTATTTTCTATTTTTCTTAACACTTTCAACTGCAAAAGTATTATAAGTTATCTATTTTTGAATGAAAACATTGTGTTGTAGAGATTCTGATTCTAGGCTTACGAATAGGAACAATCTGTTTTTAATGAGTGTAGACAGGCTGAGATGTAGGCTGATAGGCTGCCCCTCAGAAAAACTCATCAAGAATTTGGGTCTATTGCTATTAGTACTGGAATAGAAGAATAAGATTTCAAACCACTAAGAGAAAATATTCATAAGACTGTTGACAAGGTTTGCTGAAGAAGTTTAGTTCCCAAATATACATGTAAAACACATTATTTTTCTGTCTTTTAAGAAGTGGAAGCTGCTTATAAACTATCTTAATGTTTTTAACATAAGTACAAACATCTAATTTAAAAAAGAGCTTTAGAAGAATTTTATGTCATGACACTTACAGTAAATCCCTAAAGTACTTTTTGTAACAGAGGTTAAATTACTGTACATGTTAATGATAGAAAAATATACAGTACTCAAGTATGAGGAATAATCTGCTTATTACTTCTGACATTAATGAGGACAAACACGGCACTAAATGTCTCATCAGTGGTTCCATCACTGCTGCTCCTTGATAGCTTCCACTCTGCCATGTCTTTAGTTGTTATCCGAAACTAGTGAAACTAGTGAAACAATGCACTTCAGAAGGGCATTCACAGTAGCTCTGAAGTGCATTTACAGAAGGCTTAGGAATTACAATTTCAACCCTTTGATGAAACTTGAGAAAACTTCTTCGAGAGAACTGTTTGTGAGCTCTGATATACCTCTTTTTATTTAAGGTAGTGACGAGTTTCCTTCTTGCATGTAGCAGAGATTACAAAATATATTACCAATTACCATTTAAAAACTGTTTAGTGTCAGGAATTATGAAACAAAGATTAAACTTAAATTAAGCCCCAGAAGCATCTGAACATTAGTTACTTCTTTAAATCAGCTTTCTAAGCCCCTGAATAATGGCTGTTTCAAATAGAAAAGAAACAGTAAGCCATGTATTGGTTTCATACTACCTCAGCAAAAATAACTTAGGCTTTGCAAAACAATATCCAAAGCTCAAGCAAAACACTAAAAAAAAAAAAAAAAAAAAAAACCTTTGAAAGGTGCTTAATGAAGCTTTTGATTACATTCCTTTTAAAACAGCAAGTCAGCATGGTTAAGATTAGCATTAGAATTATTAGAATTTAAATTAGAACAAACAGGATTTGGGGATAAATTAATCTACTGTGAATCTTATTTTCCTCTCCACTGTATCAATTTTTTCTTGTGTCAAATAGTCATGTCGAATCTATCTGGCGGTGAATGGAGTTAAATCCAGCTGGTGACCGGTTACGAGTGGTATTCCCCATGGGTCGGTGTTGGGGCCTGTCCTTTTCAGTATCTTTATTGATGACCTGGATGAGGGCATTGAGAGCACCCTCAGTAAGTTTGCAGAGCTGGCAGGAAGTGTCAATCTGCCTGGGGGTAGCAAGATCCTACAGTCCAATCTGGACAGTCTGGATCGCTGGGCTGAAGCCGGTGGGATGAGGTTCAACAAGACTACGTGCTAGGTCCTGCACTTTGGCCGCAACAACCCTAGGCAACACTACAGGCTTGGGGCAGAGTGGCTGGAAGACTGTGTAGAGGAAACAGACCTGGGGGTGTTGGTTGACGCTCAGCTGAGCATGAGCCGTCATTGTGCCCAGGTGGCCAAGAAGGCTAATGGCATCCTGGTTTGTATCAGAAATAGTGTTGCCAGTAGGAGCAGGGAATTAATTGTCCCTCTGTATTCAGCACTGGTGAGGCTGCACCTCGAGTACTGCGTCCAGTTTTGGGCCCCTCACTGCAAAAAGACATTGAGGCCCTGGAGTGTGTTCAGAGGAGAGCAACGAAGCTGGTGAGGGGTCTGGAGCACAGGCTTTATGAGGAGCGGCGTTGTTCAGTCTGGAGAAGAGGAGGCTCAGGGGAGACCTTATCGCTCTCTATAACTACCTGAAGGGAGGTTGTAGTGAGCTGGGGGTCAGCGTCTTCTCTCTTGTAACTAGTGACAGGACGAGGGGGAATGGCCTCAAGTTATGCCAGAGGAGATTTAGGCTGGACATCAGGAAGTACTACTTTTCTGAAAGAGTGGTCAGGCACTGAAATGGGCTGCCCAGGGAGGTGATTGAGTCACCATCCCTGGAGGTCTTTGAGAAACATTTAGACGTGTTGAGAGACATGATTTAGTGAGGTTGTTGGTGATAGGTGGATGGTTAGACTGGAAGATCTTGTAGGTCTTTTCCAACCTAGCTAATTCTATGATTCTATGATTCTATATTAAAAATAACTTGTATCATCACCTTCCTTGTCACTCGTCTAAGTCTTCCCTTAAATTCTAAATTTTATTTCCATAGTCTTGTTCAACTCTGGAGTAACTTGTCTATAAACTGGTTTTCTTTGTATTATAGTTCCTTGGGTTAATATTGACCTTCTGACTAAATTAATATGAGCATTAAATATTCCTTCTACTACGTCCTGGTTCTAAAGTATATTCTTCGGAATGGTCCTGGGCCCTGCAGCTGGACCAATTTCATGTTTTAAAAAAGGACAAGTATCACATAAAATCTTGACAATGTCTTTTTGTGGGATGATGTTCTTCAAGATTAGCTCTAAGAATCCCAGGGCTTTAAATTAGGAAGAATTTTTATCCCGGTAATGTAATACAAATTCAGTAGAATGGTCAGTGACATTGTGGGTATATATTTGTATTAGAAAATAGCTTATCTTCACCAAAAAAGAATATATGACAAAGTCACAGATTTTTTTTTTCTTTCTGCTGAATTATAAGTAAGTACATGGATATAATGTAATTTTACATTTACTGAAAAGACAGTCTTGTAAGAAAAATGCTGAAATGAAGACATATATTGGTGCATGGACAGACAGAATTATGGAAACCTATCCAATATTCCAATATACTCGGAATATCAAGAAAAATATTTTCTTTTTCTAGGGATTAAGCCAGGGTGACTAGAATGTGTATAAAATAGCATAGTTTGACTCACCCAGAGCATTGCAACCTCCTCCTTGCTTTTCATCATATCTCCCTCCTACATCCCTTATATGTTTCTGCTAAAATAATCTTTTTACTTCAGCATCTCATTTTCCATTTGTCTCCCATACAATGTCCAGGTTTGCCATTAATTTCTGATTTCTTCTTTGTTGATTTTGAATGGTCTTTTAGATTCCTACATGTATGTATACCTTTTATACAAGCTTTTCTTCCTATTACACCTTTTTATTTTCCTTTCTTTTTTTCAGTGTTCTTGATCATCTTTTCTTGAAAATTTTCCTGCATGTTAAATCTTTTTCCAATTCTACTTTTCTTTGAAAAGTAAGATTTCTCCCTTTAATTTACTGCAGGATCTCTTCCTATGTGATCTGCTTAAATGTATCATGCAAGTTCTACAGATCAGTGACTAAGACATGTTTTCTTATAGTTTCATTCTCACATTTGAAACATCTGCAAAATTTGGTTCTACCAAAACTTGAATAATTTTACTCGTATACCTTTGTTTTCAAATGAAAGATTTTATAAACAAGATTAATCTTTTAATATACTCAAAATACCAGGAAAATAATCTCCCCTTAAAATCATTCTGACAATGACTTTTTGTCTGTGAAAACACTTCTATATTCGTGTTATCCATATTCCTTGTGTTACTATAATCTGCTTATTAATTCTAAACCAATGTGAAATGATGATAAAAACATGAGACTGTTGTAAACTTCATCCCGGGGATAGCATTCTTCGGTGTCTCTCTAAGAATGTCAACTTTACAAGAAAAAAACATATTTTCATTTTCAGTTAATTATAGCTCTTCAATCCACACAATTTAATGACAAAAAAAAATAAATTAATTAATGTTTACTTATGAAATGCAAGAATTTAAGCAAGGAAAGTCATCAGACTCCAGGACGATTGACTAGAAATACTATTCTCTCATTAACTTCTGCATCTCACCTTTATCTAAACAAGCTCCATCAAGCCAACAGTTTTTATATCCAACCATCTGTTCTATTTAACCCACCTGATAGAAAGAAAGGGATACAGTTGATAAAGTTTTAAAAGTTTAATTCTTCTTGTCCTATTTATTTCTGTTTTCTTGTTTCTCTCTGCTGGACGGCCCTCCTTTACCCTACCTCTAGCGCCACCTGCTGCAATTTTCATGGCATTACAGATTTTTCTTTATAGCATCTAGTCGTATCATGCAGCTGGAGTATATGTGCCTTTTTGATGCAAATTGAACTGTTTCAGTATCATGTAAAGTCTGCTTCTCAGCATTGCTACCAATACTGCAGAAAAGCACTGTTGTAATTGTCTGAAGAGACTGCATTCAACAAAAACGCACAAAGCCAAACATAAACTAAAACCAAATGAGCAGTCACACTAAATGGAGTATGTTAATAATGAGGCCATATATTAGTCATTTTTAAGAAAAAATAAAATTTATATCCACCTTACAGTACCATATTAGTATTTTTTAATGATAGATTTCTATAATAGGGATGGCATCAAATGGAAAAATTCTTGTCAAAGATGAAGACAGCATAACTAATAGTCTTAACATTATTTATTCCAGTAGGGGCAGAATAGTACAGTTTGTCTGCTGGTTACAAATTTGCAAGTTCCTGTATTTGTTAAAAAGAAAAAAAAAAAAATCTGCCTGTGAATAGACATTTTACCAATTATGACACTTCACCGAGAATTTAAAAACTATGAGGTTACTCCAAAAGTGATACCACCTATTTTATTATGTTGGCCCACAACATCAGAGGTAGATTTTGGTGGTATGGCAGTAGAGGTCTCACCTGTATTCCATCCCATTTTGTTGCTGTGTGACTGGTGGCAGCAGAGGGTCAGGAGGGTCAGTCTGACAAAATGGTACCTGATATGGAAGTGCATATGAAGTAAAGATTTAATTCCTCCATGTGAAAAAAAATTGTATCCACTAACATTCATTGATGCTTGTTGAACATTTATGGAGACCAAAGAGGATGCACCAATTTCAGCAGTGGCAGCAGCAGCACTGTATCACCTCCACTGGTGCAGATTTTTACAAATGCAACATTCAGGCTCTTGTTCATCACTGGCAGAAATGAATCCCTAATGGTGGTGGCTATGCTAAAAAACAGTGTTATTTGGGTGAGAATTTGTTCTCTCAAATAGTGTTATTGTGCTCTTTCCATCTGTTGTGGTTTCCATCAAAATAAATAGCAAGAATTACTTTCAGACCAATCTATGTATGACAGAAATCAGAACAGATTGGATGTGGCCTAGTTCAACTGCAAGAGAAAAACAGTATATGGAAGTATTCTATCTGGACTCTCTGAGCACTGCTGTAACAACAGATTTGAAATATGGAACAAAGTATATGACTACACAGAATGTTTATCTGCTGCTGTTTGTTGTAAAATAATTACTTCTTCTCTCCTGGAAGGAAGTAGTGATTTACTAGAGGCATCTTTTTTTTAGTTTTGGTGATGTCTTTAGCCCTCATGATTCTTCTAATTTCTTGTTCAGGAGTTCTGATAAATAAGCATTCTGACTATTGTGGGGCCCAACTTAGAAAGTCATAGTTTCAATACAGGGAACTGGAGAATGAATTTATTCATCTGCTAATAAATACTAGAACAAGTCTCACATATGTATGTAAAAAAAGAATGTAAAAAGTAATTTGTACACATAAAATAAATGAGGATAAGGAGCTAATAAAAATAGCAAGACAGCAGTCTTGCACAGGACTTGATACTAAAAGCCACTGTAGTAGCTTTACTCCTAAGTGGAACATTTCCTGAAGGAGGTAATAATTACAGACAAGAAGATTGAAACTGGACAGGAATTGCTTTAAAAAATAGCTTGAATTTACCAAAAGTGTACAATAGTACACTAAGCTCATAGCTCTCTTTGGTATCTAATTCCTTTGTAAGGGAAAGAAATACAGATCGGATAAATATGACCATGATACACTTAAGATATTTCTTTGAAAAGGTAGAAAACATGGTGTTTAGTAAATGCTATATATAATGAATAAGAGGGAAAGTTGGTAAAGAAATGTTTGAAAGGTTATTAATATCAGTATTTATTTTAAGTATAACCCATACATTCATTTGTGACTACTGTTCAAATATTAGAAACAAGCTTATGGAGATCAGGGAAAAGTTTAGTAAAAAATAATCAATATTGGAATGGAATTCACTATCATATACAAAGCACAGGATGACCTTCCTGAAGAAAAAAGTTGAAATGACAGCAACATCAGCTCTAGATTAGAAGAGTTCTTAGTTTGAAAGTGTGTGAGAGTGGAGGTGTCCAGCCTCAATTGTTCAACCATGTGCTGAACATAAGCTTCTAGTGTGACTTAGCTACAAAAAAACCACCAGTCATGAGATGCACCAGAAATGAATTTGCAATACGAATATAGCATGATAATATATTATGGCTGGAAGCAAGGCTTCTGAGCCTGGAAACAGGTGACAACAAAGGACTTGACAAGAGCAAAGACATTCAAGAAATCTTCTCCCTGTTTTTGTACTGTCAACTGTGTCAGGATTTGAAAATGTGGATTTGAAAATCTTAAATTAGGCGGTCATAAAGATTCCTGAATTGTGACTCCACATACCAGAAATTTAGGAGTGGGGATGGAAAAATCCAAAAATGGAGTAACTCCTCTTTCTTGTTCCAAAGAACACAAATTCTGGAGAAGACTCTGAATTTAGGCTCCCTTATTCACATAGATATGGCGATCTAGCCCACAGATTCAATCTATGAAGACTTTACTCAGAGCAGCATATTGAGATTATTTCCTGATTTCAGTTCTCCACACAGCCTAACCTGGGCCGTTGCCTACTCAGTATTCTCATTGGTGTATTTATTATTCACAAGTATCTTTCTTTGTGCATTATGTAGGGAGCTTAGCTGCCCAGCTGAAATGTATGGATTTCAGGCATCTAAAAGTTAAATGAGAAGCTGCTTGTCTTGATCATGCCCAAGGATATGCCCACTCATCCTCATGCAAATACAACTACAAAGCATCCAGCGTGGAGCTGTCTTCTGTCTGTGCTAACTGTATGAGTGATGTAGATTTGTGTATTTAAAGAGATATTGCACTTCTTATAAAAATACTGACTTTCTTTGCATAACAAGCCTAGATTTCATTGCCAAGAAAGAAGAGTCAAGTAACTATAATTTCATAATAACCTTAATTTTTATTGCCCTGTGCAGAGGAAAATCCTCCTTGAAGTAGAAATCTTAGCAAAATAAGCATAAATAGTTGTTTATGTAAAATTTATTTAGGTTATAAGGAAAAAATATACTTTATGTGTAATAATTTCATGTACAAAGTCTGGCAATTCAGCAGAAAGCAGACAAGGGTTCAGCTGCTATAGAGTACAAGATTTAACTTGTGGAAGCTCTGTTTCCTCAATGTTAGGAGAAAAAGCACCATAATACAATTCTTCTGTCTTAATTTGTGTGAAATTGTTCTTTTGCCAACAGAAATTGTGAGTGCATTAGGATACAAATCTGGTGTTTTATTGAAGCAATGTATAAAAGATGTTACAAAAGAAAAAAAAAGTGGTAAACAGACTTGTGCTAGTAGAGCGCAATCACAAATATGGGACTCAGCTTTTTCAAAAATGTGAATACTTCTAAACCAAATGGGCAGGTCTCACTTGCATTGTCAACACTTAGAGTAAGCTGCCAATAACCAATGTCCCATTGATCTGGACAACTTTTTACAGACCAGGGTCAGAGTTTACATAGTGTAGGTTAACTGTTGTTGACATTGTTCAACATGTTAAGGTACACACACAATTTTCTGAAGGGTAGTCGTTTTTTTTGTTCCATTTTTTTTCTCTTTTTTTTTCCCCCTTCCTTTAGATGTTATTTGTAGACATCATGAAAGAGAGAATCACATTGTTCTTGTTCTCAATACCATAATTCCCCTGTTGTAAATCTCTGAGATGATTTGCAAAGTGTAGGCTTTTGAAAGCAGGCAGTTTGCCTTTATTTCATTGTGAAACAAAAACACCAAGAGGGAGGCATTTGGGATACAGTGGCAGCAAGATTAGCAAACAGGAGTATTTCTCCCAGTTCACACTTGGAATGTAGCCAAATTGTGGCAAAGACTGTTTCATTCTGAATGTAAGATGAACATTTGTTTTGTATGATTCTCTTTTATATAAAACCAAAAACAATAAATTCTTCTTCTGCTGTCTTATTACAGACATGACTGAACAAATTCACTCACTTTTTTAGGCTGTATTTTTTGCAGAATACTGTGTTGAGAATCCAGACAGATTCTTGTCTGAGAATGAGAGATTCATAGGAATTATGTATTTCTGTGTTCAGTCTCCGGGGAAATCTCATGGAACACAGCATCCCAAAGTCCTGGGGTGACAAATGAGACACTAATGAATCAGAGATGCCTGGCAGTTTTTTCCAGCTATTATTCTTTTTTTTTTTTTCTTTTACTGCCACCAGGACTTTTCCAACAAGATTAGCAAAGCAACAGAAAAAGTAGCAGCCTGTTGGTTTAACACAGAGGATTACATATCAGTGCTGTTCAATACTTCCTACAAATTCTCTTTTTTTTCCCCCTCATCTTCAAGAAAATACTTATCTTTATTAGTAATTGGTAATTCTCTCAGTTTGCTTAGAAGAACTTTAACTTCTGTTTCCAAACAATTTTGTTCTTCAAAGCAAGAACTAATATGAAACCAGGAAGACAACAGTAGAATGGCCGGTAAGCCTTCCAGAATGCTGAAGGGAGGGATATCTCAAAGGAGTACTGCAGAGGCTAGGCATCCGTATCTTTACACTAAGACTCAAGATTCCTCTCAGATCCTCATATCTGGTGCAATTACAGGGAAAAATATATTGTTTAGGTCTTCCATACTGTCACTGATGCCTCCTAAAACAGTAGATTGTTTCTAAGATTTCCACAAATAAAAGTTTAATATTGATCTTTCTCAGTGGTTTTCCTGTATAAGAGAATGGCTAGTCTGTAATATAGCCTTGACTGAGGTCTGTGTACCCCTGCTGACATCAGCAACGCTGCTAGTGCAGTTAAAAACTAAGCAAGTTTAGGAAACACGGAGATTTTATGGAGATTTGTAGATGTGTAAACAAATGGCAAACAGCTGTAGACTTCATTTGTATGATGCTGGAAGGGGTTGTGAGGGAATCCTGTGATCATGAAAAACAATTAGGCAAAATTTGGTCTTATTTGTCATTTCAGAAGAGTACAGTGGAGAAGACTTTGGACAGGGTTTTCTGAGATAAGAATTGGAAAAAAGGAGAACATGTTTAGAGTCACTTCTAACTTTAGACCCTCATAGCGATTTCCAGAGTATATCTGTTTCTGCCGTCTGCAGAAAGTATCTACCTTTAATTAAAAGAAACTGAAACAGGGCCTGTACAATCTCTAATTGCCAGTCCTGCCTTTGTACTGGAAACCCACGCAAGAATGGCAACATAGTGAAAGTCATCTATACTGGTGGTAAGTACATTTTTTTCTCCTGAAATTTCACTGCATTCTGTAACCTCTTCGTGGACTTTAAACAGATAACTGTTGTAATAGAGTGAAAAAGGATGATATATTTTTCTTTTATAAAATCCTGAAAAAAATCAATGGTTACACAGTAGTGAGTAAAATCATAGCCAGTGCTGTATACTGATGGGCCTGCTTATTCATTTGTAAGTTGTACATGATCACTCATTAATCTCACATATGCCACATACAGTATGTTTTATAGTTGTTCTCTTCTTTTGCTTTTTTGCACTTTAGTAAAAGGAAAGAAAGAAATTAAGCATTCAACTGGCTTTGCTCTGTTTTGAAATGCAGCTTCATCAGAAACATTCTGAATGCAAAGACAACAAGATTTTTATTTTTTATATAGCCTATGTGGGAAATAGAGATAATTAAAAACTAGAATTTTATAGTAAGAAAAATTAATGAACCCTCACTGAAGCTTAACTCCATGTTAATGATGCTTACTCTTTGTTTTCAATGTGTACATAGAAAAGAACTGCTTGAGAACTATCAGAACCTTTACATGGATTTGGTTTCAAAATTCTTCATTGAGAGATATTTCAAGGTTGTAGTTATTTTCACCTCATAATTTTTAAATGCTAGAATTTCAAAATATTTGTTCAGAGCAAAAACAATAGCAAATAGTCTCTCTTTTGTATGAGCGTTCTTTCAGTGCTCCTGTCTAAATCAGACAGCTATTGTTAGAAGTTTTATTATACATGAAAACTGAGCCATTGAAAAGAGTGATACAAAAAAAAAGTAATAATAACCTTTACAATTGAGAATCATATCTTTAGAATAGCTGTCTGTGATTATATTTCTGTAACCACACGTGTTATTTAATTAATTATTACTTGTGGATATTAAGAACTTGATAGATTTTTGGCAGTTAAACTAATTAAAAATTGCTAACTCGCCTGGGATATCAGTTAAAAATATGATTTCCAAGCTGTTGTAAATTAGTTACCTTGAAAGTTTCAGTCATCTCTAATAAGAGAGGAAGCAGAACTCAGTGCTTTTGGCACTAGGTGACACAGGCTATTGATTACATTCTGCTGGCACAGCTTTCCTAAGTCTGAACCGTTTAGGGTGAGATCAGAAAGAAGCTATCAAAGAATTATGAGCTAGGTGTTGCATCCAAAATTACAGAGCTGCAAAATTCAACCTCCAGCTCTTCAGCTGTCTCTATCTCTGTCTTCCGGTGCTGAGGAGCAAAATGAATTTCTCATACCTGACTGAGCTCCAGAATCAAAGCATTCACCCTGTAGCATCTTTTACAGTGTTGTTACAGCCACTGTGTAATGTGTGCGTAGTGGGCATAATGTTCCACTATATTTATTGGTGGCAAAAACATGCTTTCTAACCTTCAGCTGATGTGAAATTCTATCTTTTTTTCCTATCTATGGCAGCTTGAAGGTTGAAGCACTTGCAGAACTGAAGAAGTGGAAAGCAGTAACAGAAAAAATTCCCAGGGCCAGATATTCCCAGTTAGGTGTTCAGATCTACCACTACTTTAGACAAAGAGAAAATTACAGCACTGGTCTCCTGCCTGACCTGATTTCCTCTTCGTTTAAAAATGCCAAATATACTTACATTTAGTAATGCAGTTTTTAGTCAAAATGTTTCTTATGTCTCTGCGTTAATATATAAATTATATATAAACATACAAGTAAATATAATTATATATATATAATTAAATAGATATTTAAGCTGTTCATTATTCTATTCCCTCATTTACAATATATTGATTTGTTGAAAGAATCAGTAAAAGAGGACACTGTTTGCCCTTTATGTACTTTATTTCAAATACTTTAAATGCAGTGTCTTTGAACCACCTAGGACAGGTGAGCTTTCTGATAGTTCAGAATCAAAGTTGCATCCTATTCCTTAAATACAGGATTGCTGACAACACAGATTAAACACACAATTTTCAAATGACATTTTACTGAAGAAACATTACGGTTTTCTTGGGAAGGGGAGGCTGTTTAGTAAATGAAATTGAAAAACAGTCTGAGCACAACATAGTTGAGATATTACTGAATGATAGGACTGGCCTTTATTTAATATTTTTTCCTAATACGTTATCTATCCATATTATTTTACTGGTACAATTATGTGATTCTGCATTTTCTACATGTGCAGTCTTTACAGTACACAATTTTTCTCTTATTGTTTTGAAATTATGCACAATGAAGTACGTGGTATATTGTTGAAAAAATAGTTAGAAAATAAATAAAGGAGGACAAGATATCAGAAATGAAATATAAACCAAATTGATGCTTGTAATTGATCTGTAATGAAACTAAAGCATCCTTTTCTAGAAATATCCATTGCCAGAATCCCAGAAGAATAATCATATAAATGTGCATGAAACAGCAAAGTTTGGGGGAAAATTACAGCACTGTTCTCCCCCCCCCCCTTTTTTTTTTATTTTAAATTGACAAGCTAGCTCATCTCAATTGAGTATTATACAATTTGGAAACACAGATTTAGGATTATCTCTTTTGAAAACCAAATCCTTTAATCTTCAGTCTTTATAAACAACAGATAACAATGGTTAAGCTAATTTATCTGCATCTCTAGAAGATTTTAGAGAATTCTTGAATCCTCTGGAACCTGCAAAGCTGCTGATTAATGAAATCAGTCTTCATACTCAGATGGTCAACAAATGTTGTGCAGCATGTTGGAGATCTATGAGACCTTGTTTCCTAGCGCAGTCTTGATTCAATTATAAGGAAAATGGGACTATGCTAAATGCCAGAAGGTTAAATGCCAAGATAAAAATAAGTATAGAGGAAAGAGCGTCAGAACAATCAAAAGCTGAACTGGGTTGTGTAGAAGTGTAGGCTTCAACACAAAAGACTAAAGACTTGCTGCCCATTAAGAAGCCATTAACCCTGGAAACAGGTTTTCCATGTGTCATCATTCCTCTATCAGAAGTCTCTGAAACTCGTTGCTAGAAACTTTTTTTTAAGCAGTACTTTTCACAGAATATATCAATCTGCCAGTGCCAATAAAGGCTGCACTAGAGTCATGCAGTACAATCTGCAGTAGATCTGAGGAAATCACCCTGATTTGTGATTTCGGCAATTAATTTAGCATTTATATTTTTGTGTTAGCAAAGTTATCTTAACAGGCTTTATGAAAAGGCCTCTGTGAATATAACCATGTGAAGATTTATGAATGTATAAGTAATCCAAAGAAGCATTTCATAAAATGTTTTTGGTTTGATCTCTAATATCAGAGTAGTTGTTCTCCTACCAGGAAAAACAGACAAACATCATCATCAACAACAAAACATTTAATAGAGCAGAACAGTGCGTAAGTGTGATTACATCCTTCAGAGAAGAATTTTGTTATTATGTCAGAAAACTTTAAATAATAAAATACACACTTTTTTCTTTCTAACAATTTAAGAATTAAATAAATGATGACCTGTATATACATTTGATTAATCTAAAAAATAAAAAATAAATAAAATAAAATATAATGATAATATTGTATAAAAAAAGCATTTGTTTTCATGAGAGTGATTTTCCTCTGTGACATTTTTAATATTTTATTTCTGAGTTGACTGAAACTGCAGTAGCTTCATCACAGGTTTTCAGTATTAACTGAGTGACAACAGACAAGTAAAACAGTATTCCAAGGAGACACAAAATTTATTGAATAAAAGAATAACCATAATTCTGTATTTTCTTGTGTATTGGTTCCAGAAATAAACAAATGCTTGCATGGGTTCCTACATTTTCTGAAACATTATCTCATCACTAACTCAAATGTGCACTATTCTTCATAGAAGTACATTCTCTGAAAGTAATATACTCAAAAAATTAAGCATTTATCTGATGTTATAGTGAATTCATAAATATAAATGTAAAAATTGTCTGTAGGCATTCACGTCAGAAGCTGAAGAACTGAGATTCTTGTACAAGCAAAGTTTACTTTTGACAGTCACCAGCCTGTACAGTATTCACAAGTTCTGCCCTACACTGGGCAAAGACTCTTCTAACTTCTGATTATGAACTGTTGGGATTCAGGGTACAGGTACCATAAACATTTACATATATGATATATATGTACGCTCACAGAGGTTGCTCCAAATGTAATGTCTCCTATTAATTTCCATGCAAAGAAGAGCACAACAATGAAATAACACTATTTGATAGAGCAAATCCTCAGCTACATAACATTATCACCACCATTAGATACGCATTTTTGCCAGCAATGAACAAGAGCTGTATGCCACTATTGTAAACATCTGCAGCAGCATAGGTGACCCGCTGTTGCTGTTGCCACTGCTGAAATGCTCAACCCACTGCCTCACTGTGCTCACATCCAATAACTGATTTTCAAGCTTTTCTTCACACTGTGCTAAATCTTGATTTACCTGTACTACAAATATTCATACTACAAAAATTAAGTGCGTATGTTCTACTATGAAATGGGAAGTGAAATTCACTCCAACTAGTCAGGATTCTCAAAAAATATCCCTGGATGGAAAGTCACACCCTTAAATATTTGAACATTGCTTTATTATCGAAATCTTCTGAAAAGTAGTTGACAAATACATGAAATCTGTGTGAGTGGTTACTCAACTAACTCCCTGTCACAGTGAAGATAGCTAATGTGTATTTTAACTTAAGTACTGTGGGTATCTCTGAGTATCCTTGGATAATGTCATGGTTTTATGATTTTTGGTTATTGGCATTCGACATCGTAGCATCATGTACTGATAGTACCTGGTTCTCAGAAGAGAAGAACTACTACATTCCCCAGAGGACTTTGCTACCCTGTTACCATTTTCCGGTCAGAGGGAAAGATAAAACTGTTCGCAGATCATGGGACTTTCCTTCTTCTCATCCCGTCTCTCGTCCTGGCAGCATCTCGCTCCCCAGCTGTCTCACCATCGGTACTAGAGCAAGGCCTACCTTAATTTAGGACACTCTCTCTCATTTTATTGGATTTATTAGCTTAAATTGTAATTATGTTGCATTATATTGTGTTATTTTGCATTCCGATATCTTATTTAGTAAATTAGTTTGTTTCTCCCCAGATTGTTGCCGCTGTTTTGTTTTTAGGCCTATCTCCCTACCTTTTTTCCTTTTTCCCTTTCCTGGGGCATGGGTCTGTGGGTCCCCTGCTCCATTAGTCTCAGAACTGGGCCAAACCTGCCCGTAAACCGTTGACAAATTGTTTAATAGATTTGTCAAGAAGAACAAGTCTCTGGAGTCAACTTACAAAGTTTCCTTGAATTTCACTAGTCATTTGAAAATAAAATACAAAAAGAATATATTTACCTTGTTTAAAGGAAAAAAAAAGTAACTCTACATGTTATTAAAAAAAGGGAGTGAGTAATTCCTTTATACTGTTTCTTGTTTTGCCAGACCATGATTTAACTTAAAATCAATTCACTACCTGCTGGACTAAGTTATGTTCATTTAGGTGGGAACAGTTATACAAATGGAGCTGTGAGATACAGGTGTGATAATCCATACACTGATAATTTTACCTAATGATGCATTGACTTCTGCATATCATTTATTGATTTAGTTAAAATTTGCCTGCAAAAGATGATAGAAAGGTAACTGCCACAGAGAATGAGTGTAAACCAACTGATATTTTTGTTACTATGTTTTCTGAATATAAATTCCTACTCAGCTGCAGAAAATGAAGATGTGTCCTCCTTCAACTTTGTTCTTATATCTGATGTCTTTCCCTTATCTGCAAATATGAAGTTTCTGGTAAAGGAGATACAAAATATGTTCATTTATTTACAACACTGCATTTGTAAACTTTGATCATAAAAGTCAAAATGTAAATTAACCAATAACCATAATAGAAAATCTGTTATATCTTCTGGCATCTTGAAAGTGGTAGAAATTCTCTGAAATTTAGCATGTTATATTTAGCCTGCACCCTTGAACACAACACATACTGTAAAATATTTGGCATGGGCTGAGCCTGCAAAACAATTGCAGATCTCCTGAGTACTTTCCTGAACCTGCAGCAGTGCCCATATTTTCCACATCTCTCACCCTTGTGCAGCCATTATGACATCACATTACCAACAACAGCTATTAACCTCCCTTTCCTCTTGTATCTCAGAAGCTAATTCAGTGAAAATCTTCCTTGTAACTGATATCTATAATTCTTTCAATGTATATTTGCTCCACAGTCTACATGTGCACTCCACACATCTCTCTGACTGTTAGTACACTTAGGTCATATGAATGGTAATGTTTTTAGGCATTTCAAAATATTAAAATCTGGAACAAAAAACATTTTTTACTATCTTTACATCAGTAAAGACCACACCTACATATCTCATGTGAATGGCATACAGGTGTATCTAAAGGAATTCAAATATTAATTTAAATAAAGACATTAATTCTTGGGTTTATTATAGAGGCTCATTTCATAGAGATACAAAATGTTCTTTGAAGTTACTTTCCTTACACAAGGTATAAATTTGATTTTAAAAGATTTTAAATTTTGATAGAAGTGCTAAATACAAAATACATGTTTAGATTTTGATCATTTTCTTTAATACGCAAATAAATGCTAATAAAATATATAGTTTATATAGAAAAAAATGAAATATTCTAAATATTCAATGACAGAAAACTATAATGATACAAAAATAAAGTCAGTAGTGAAAAAAAGGATGTCATGTGCTGTGGGTCGCAATGGCTGCTTATTAAGCAATAGCCGCTCGTTAGTACTCGATGCTGCTACGCAAGAATAGCTATTGCACCTGCGCGCACAACCGAATGAACCCGGAAGCTCCGAAAGTCAGGAAAGTATTGATGCGGTCAAAGAAGGATGTAGAAGACGGAAGAACCGAACAGAAGGAGGGCGGGCAGCCCATGACATGGAGCCTCGTGCACAGTGCGTGACCAAGGCTGTGATTGGACGCGGACCCTTGTGCACAGTGTGTGACCAAGGCTGTGATAGGACGGAAGTTATGAAACCAGCACGTGTCGCGGGTGTGGTCGGTTGTATGGGTATAATACCGGGAGCGTCCCGGGGAATAAACGAGGTCTGCTTCCACCACATCGGTGACTGAGCCTTAACAGCCTCAGGTCGCGAGGATGGACAGCCACAGGAGGGGATAGCAACAACTGTTAACCCCAACATGATCTCGTCCATGGTTTGATCCTGACAACAGGAGGGTGCTCGGGCGGTCTGATGGGACCTGGACCTGCAGTCATGTCCGCCGCATCAGTGTTGCAGACTGCCAAGGTGCTCCTTCTCCTTGTGAGGGAGGGAGGGATGTCCCTATCGAGGGACAAGGTTGAGAAACTGATTAACTATTTGTGCCAGAAGCATGGGCTTGGGGCCGCGGGGCTGGCAATGGATCTCCCCTCACTGCTGAAAGCGGGGGAGGAACTCATGGAAGGGGCGGTCTCAGGTAGCGGGACTGCATCCAATCTCCTGCCTGCTTTTCGGTGGGTAAGGGGAGCCCTTCAGGCGCTCCAAGAGCGGCATGAGTTGTGGCAGGTGGCGGCTCGGGTGGTTTGCGGGGACATGGGTGTGGATCCCTCGGGGAGGGTCGGCGACCGCGCTGTCGTGGAACATTGCTCCCCTATCTCTCCGATGGCGCCGCCCCTGGTGGCGGGGATTGACCCTGTGGGGAGGAATGCGGACCAACCCCTCCAGGGCCCCACTCTGGGGGTTCCGCTTGCGTCCCGGAGGTGGGGGTTGGGTTGGGCCCCCCTGGTTGGGCCCCTCCTTTTCCCACCGCCCTGCCCATCGGGAGGGGTTGGAAAGGGGGGCATGGTGGGGGCCCCTGGAGACTGGGGGGCTCCACGGGCAGGCGGTGCTGTAGGGGGGGGTGAAGTTCCTACCCGGGATCGGGCTTTGAGATTTGGCTTGAGCTGGTTTTCTTTGTACGAATGACCGGCGAGATCCCCTCCCCCATCGCCTGAGGGTCACTGGCAAAGTATTGTAAACAATTGTGCTGCGGCCTGTGCACCACTAGAAGCGTCTGCATTTCCTGTATACCTAGACCACAGGGGGGCACCTGGGTGGTCTCCCCTGGCTTGGCGAATAGTCAGGGAGGTTCGACAGTCGTTACCAACCAACGGTTTGAGTAGCCTGCTTACTAGCAATTTGCTGGACCCCTGTTGGACTCTTGGTGACTTTAGATGGTGGCAGCGCTACAGGCCTGCTGTACCAATGGCTTCCAGAGTCAAACCCCCAAGACCGTCTGATTTTGCTCCAATGGTTGTACACCTCCTCTGTCTCCACCTCAACTGTGCTGACGCTCCCTTCAACCTCGGCAGATATAATCATTCAAGCTCAGAAGAGATGCCTCAAATTGACAGGCCGGGAGTTGGAGAGCATCACTCTCCCTGTCCCCAAGCACATTTTTGAGGCCACACTGAACTCTGACCCCTCTGTGCAGATGGCTCTGGCGAGTTTCTTGGGTTAGATTATTCCCCCCCAAGGCCACCCGCTGTTGTCTTCACCGCTGCCTTCCTCTTTGGTGCCCAGAAACTGCCTGTCCTCCGCCCCTCTAATGGGCACCACCATGTTCACAGATGCTGGAGGGAAGACCCACTCCTTTGCCCTTGCGTGGTGCGAGGACAGGGCATGGAGAGTCCACTGCCAGGAGAGTGACGGGTCCCTCCAGCAATTGGAGTGCGTGGCTATGATATGCACCCTACGAAGGCCGCACACACCCCTGAATATCATCTCAGACTGTGCTTATGCTGTTTGCATGCTGTGGTGTGTTGCGGTGGCTCTGTCATGTGGCACGGCGATGTCACAAGCCATCCGGTCCCTTTTGGAAATTCACTCGGCAGGTCTTTTCATAGACCGCATTCGGAGCCATCAAGAGCTGCCAGGATTTCTTTCAGAAGGCAACTGGATAGCCGATCAGGCTGTGGCTCCGGGAGGGCCCTTGGCGCTGGCGGTATTAGTCAACACCTTCCAGCAGGTGTGCTCCTCCCATAACTTTTTCCACCAGGGAGCATTGACCTTACGCCATCATTTTGGCATCACACTGCAGGATGCTTCAGCCATCGTGGTGTCTTGTCCATCCTGCCAACACCACGCAGGGGGTGCCCTTGCCCCTGGAGTTAACCCCCGGGGACTAATCCCTGGTCAAGTGTGGCAGATGGATGTCCTGGAGTACACACCTTTTGGGCGACTTCGCTTTCTTCACGTGTCCATCGATACATGCTCCCACGCCGTATGGGTTACTGCCCAGACTAGCACCTCTGCAGCAGCGGTTATTCTCCACCTTCAGTTGGCCTTTGCAGCCCTTGGGGTCCCCTAAAAGATTAAGACTGACAACGCCGCCCCCTACCATTCCCACAAATTGATGATGCTTGAAGCGAAATGGTGTATTAGACATACCTAATGGGATCACAGGGAATAGCCAGTCCCAGGCCATTGTCGAACAGGCTCACCATACGTTGAAGGTTCAATTGGAGAGACAAGGAAAGGGGAGAGGAAGCCCAGTAGAGCTGTTAAACAGAGCCTTGTATGTTTTTAACCACCTCCAGGTTGGCAACAGGCCGGTCTCCACAAGTACGATAGAGAGGCATTTTTCAACTAAACACCTGTTATTCTCAGGGAAGGCTCTGCCCTGGGTGCGATTTAAAGATCCCCGGAGCAGTGACTAGGAGGGTCCTGCACATCTTTTAATGTGGGACAGAGGATATGCATGTATTTCTACAGGGTCTGGCACTCGGTGGATCCCTGCTCGTTGTGTTCGCCCTTACCTCGCTTCCGACGGCAATGACTCAGAACGTATGGCAACTACTGGTGAACCAGATGAATTCTACCTCCATCTGGTTGGCAAACAATGACACGAGTAACCCCTGGAGCACATGTATGATTGCTTTCCATGTCCCCATCACTGTCAGCCTCCATAACTTAACTGCCTGCAATGCAATGCTTAGGAGCATTGTAAGCATAGGTCTGATAAAATTTACCCTCAATAACTTGCTTCCCCTTCGGCTACCCACGGGGGTTTTCTTGACTTGCGGGGACAAAGTCTATCTTGTTGTTCCCCCAAGCCCCAGCAGTGTGCCTTGCAGTCTAGGCACGCTTTCCATGGCTTGAGCTACTCTCAAGACCTTGCCGAGCCTTGTTAATGCCTCTCGCTCCCATCAGTTAACCTCCTCGCTCTACACAGGTGAGGATGTCTGGAAGTAGAGGAGGAATTGCAAGAACAGGGATTCTGTTGTCTGGATTTCAGTAAGAATGCAACATCTGCAATATAGAAGACCAGACAGAGGATTGTGGAAATTGTCAAGGCCTTGCAGAAAATTGGGGAGAGCAGGTTTTGGTTTGGATGGCTTGACAAATATCTATGCTTTCCTGCATGGTTAGAAAATCTGTTAGTGGGAGCCACATTAGTAGTAGTGGGCTTGCTAATTGCTGCTTGCACCATCCCCATAATCCTTGAATTAGTTCAGTGTCTCCTAGATAAAGCTTTAGCACAGATCATTCAGGTTAATTTGGTAGCAGGAGCTTGGTGCAGAAACAGTGAAGGACATGAGCCTCTCCGGCGGGCTGACACGGAGACATATTTGTAGGTGTTAGGAAAGGGGGCAGATGTGGGTCCCAACAGCTGCTTATTAAGCAATAGCTGCTTTTTAGTACTCGATGCTGCTACGCAAGAATAGCTATTGCACCTGTGACCGAATGAACCTGGAAGCTCCAAAAGTCGGGAGAGTACCGATGCAGTCAAGGAAGGATGTAGAAGACGGAAGAACCAACCAGAAGGAGGGCGGGCAGCCCATGACATGGAGCCTCGTGCACAGTGCGTGACCAAGGCTGTGATTGGATGCAGAGCCTCGTGCACATGCGTGACCAAGGCTGTGATAGGACAGAAGTTATGAAACCAGCACGTGTCGCGGGTGCAGTCGGTTGTACGGGTATAATACTGGGAGCGTCCCGGGGAATAAATGAGATCTGCTTCCACCGCATCAGTGACTGAGAGACTCCATCCAAGCAAGCACGGACAGCCTTGGGTCAGGAGGATGGATAGCCGCGGGAGGGGATAGCAACAATGTACTGACTATGTAGAACTACAGCATGCTGTGCTTTAAGGATTTTACCAAAGCTTATTCTATCTTCCTTGACAGTTTTCACATTCCACCCATGACGTGATTTTCCTGAATTTTGGTTAATAAAATATTTGTATTGCTCTTCTTTGTTCAATATTTCTGCAGTGTCTGAGGCACGGACTCAGATATGAACAATCCAAATCATTTATTACAGTTTCTAACATCCGTTATATACATTCACAAGTTTTCTCTTTTAACTTTCCCACCCAGCTTTACATGTCAACAACACATTCCACAAACACTCCTTAACTGTGCATGCAGGCACTTATCCAGTCAAAGCCCTGAGTCATTCCTAGCCACACACTCTTCCTCCAGTCATGGTAATTACCATGTAGCCATCACACAGCTTACTTGACTTACCTTTTCTTTCTGGAGGTGTCCTTGGTTCTCAGCCTTGCCTTCTCATGCTGTTTATTGTGCTCTACAGCTTCTGCTCTGAATAGCCTTTCTGGTATTCCCACATATTTCATCTTTTGATTTATTTGTATCTTCTCTTCAAAATCAAATTTTGTTTAAAGTATTAAGATTGCCTATTTGTGCCAAAATCTTCAAAGGCAAAGGATAAAAAGCAAAGGGATGTCTCTTGCCATAGATCTTCTTTTCCAAACTGACATCTCTGCCTGTCATTTCAGTATGTCCACATAGATTTCTAGCTATTTTTTTCAAACTCGACAAGGTTAAAGTGGAGTATATAGTCTTTCTTTTAAGCTCTTTGAAAATCTTTCTCACTGACTGTAGATTATTCCATCATTTGTCCATCACCTGCTATCATCTGAATTTCTTATTGAACACGGATCCTTCTGTAGCTCTCTCACTCCACTGGGGTACATTACTTTTCTGTACAAAACATATCACAAGAATACAGCTCCTTTTATCTATAAAAATTCACTTATCAGAGCTGCATTTTTCAGACACGCATTTTACTGTCTTTCTCAATCAGTCTTCGCATCGCACCCAAAATTCTGCTTAAAGGCCATTTTCCAGACATTTTCCTTTAATAACACCTCCCTCCTCATGGACTACCTACCCTTGGAACCACAGTATTTGATGTCACATTCCTACATTGGAAAAGTAGTGCAATTACCATTTCCACTAAACACTGAATTCTTTGCTAAAAGAATGTGTATTAATAGAAGGGTCATTTTTGGGAAAGGCAAGCATTGTCTGAGCACACACTACTTCAAATGTAGAAGAATCCAACAAGGAAATTCAAATTAACTAGAATAATCAAGGACCTTTATACACTACTTATACCATTGATCCCAGCAAATTAAAGTTGAAAAAAAATGAAAATAAATACCAGTCTGTTGGTTATTAAGCCAACAGTGAAAGAGTATCAGTGTTTAAAAGTATATTCATTGACTTCAAACAAATCATTCATGGTATCTTTTCACATAGGTATAGAAAGTGGAGTGTCACAGAGGAAGAATAGGAGAGCATCAAGAAGGGAAAGCAGGGAAAATGAGGAGGCTGTATTGCCTTCTTTGTCAAAGAAAAGGTGGAGTGAATGGGGCACTACCTAAGGATAAATGAGCAGAATTTATGGGCCAGGATTAAAAGGAACACAAGAATAGATGACATTGCCAAAAACTGAGGCATCGTAGTATTTGGGAAATCCTCACTGAGGAGCGCTGAGGCATTCACTTGCCTCCCAGATAATCTCTCTGTAGAGATTTGCTGTCTGCTGAGGACTTACATTTGGGAAATGAGGGAGAAGCTACCAGCTATGACAAAGTGAGAAGGCTGCTATCTGCTCCTGCATTTTCAAGCTGGGTCACAGCCTGGAGGCTGCAAGTAGGAAATATTTGAAAAGACTTTATGTCCCTTAGAAATCCATTGAAGTGATTTGGAACACAGGTAGTGTTCTCCTCAGACCTCCTAGATGGACACTGGGACATGGGTAGAAGGAGGAGAATGGATCCCTTGAATGAATGGCAGTGAGGATGGTGCCACACTCATGGTTTCAAGGTACCTTTATTTTGGATGCATTTTGAAAAAGTGGGCATGCTGGCATTGAATGGGATGCAGCTGACCAGGAGAGTCAAGAAAATACTGAGCAGCAAGATGACTGGGCTGATCGCTAGAACTCTAAACTAGATTTTACAGAGGAAAAGTATGTACTTCTGAGTAACAGAGAAGAACCAGGGAACAATGTCACTTTGGGAAGCAGCAGTGAAAAACTTCAGAGCTTCCCAGAGGAGTTTGGGAGGGCACCTCTGAGAAGGTACTGTGACTGATAGCCCAAATGAAATTCCTCTACATCAATGCATACGGCATGGGAAATAAGCAGGAGGAGATAGAATCCATGGTGCGATTAGAAAGCTATGACGTGTTGTCACAGAAACATGGTGGGATGAATTGCATGGCTGTAATACTGTAATTGTGGGCTGCAAGCTTAAGAAGTGGAAGAAGTGGATAGATTGTAAAGAGCACCTCTGAGAAACAGCCATGTCCAGACTGAGAGCTTGTGAGTAAAAATCAATAAAAGACATCTAGTAGTCAAGGTCTAATACAGTCAGCTTGATCAAAGGGACCCTGTTGATGAGATCTTCTTGCTTCAGCTACAAAAGGCACTGTGCTCACAGGTTCTCATTCTGATAGGGGATTTAAACCACCCAGTTATCTTCCAGGATAAACAACTCAGTGAGAATCAAACAATCCGGGATACTCCTGGAGTCCATTGAGGATAACATCTTCACAGAATCACAGAGTTGTAGGTGTTGGAAGGGACCTTTAGAGATCATAGAGTTCAACCCCCCTATAAAGCAGGCTCACTGTAACAGGCTGCATAGGTAGGCATCAGGCACGTCTTGAATATCTCCAGAGAAGGAGAATCCACAACATCCCTGAGCAGCACATTCCAGTGCTCCGTCACCCTCACTGTGAAGAAGTTCCTTTGCACACTGGTGTGGAACTTCCTATGCTCAAATTTATAACCGATTCCCCTTGTCCTGTCCCCATAGACTGGTAAAAAGAGGTTGGCCATGTCCCTTTGACTCCCACATTTAAGATATTTATAAACATTAATAAGATCACCTCTCAGTCTTCTTTTCCCAAGGCTGAACAGACCCAGGTTGCTCAGCCTTTCCTCATAAGAGAGGTGCTCCAGGCCCTTTATCATCTTTGTGGCCATCTGCTGGACTCTTTCCAGAAGATCCCTGTCTTTTTTTTGTACCAGGGAGCCCAGAATACAGTACTGGATACAGTACTCCAGGTGAGGCCTGACCAGGGCAGAGTAGAGGGGGAGGATCACCTCCCTTGACCTGCTGGCCACACTCCTTTTAATGCATCCCAGGATCCCATTGGCCATTTTGGCCACCAGGGGACACAGCTGGTTCATTGCCAGTCCTGGTCCAGTTATTGAACAGACCAATCACAGGTGAAGTCTTAGTGTATATGGTGCTCTCCAATGCAAAGATCATTGAAGAGGTTAAGATTGGAGGCAGTCTGGTCTATGATAAACATGTCCTGGCCAGCTTCATGGCCACAAGGAGTATGGATCTGATAAAGCGCTAAATCAGGACCCTGAACTGAAGAAGAGTGAAATTCTGTCTGTTTAAGAAATTATTCTATAGGATCCCTTGGAAAACTGATATTAGGGACACAAGAATGGAACAGTGCAGGCAGCTCTTTAAGGACACTCTTCTGAATGCTCATGAGCTCTCCATCGGCCATAAGAAGTGAAGCAGAGGAAGCAGGAAAACAGCATAACTGAGCATTGATTTGCTGGTCAAACTGAGAGAAAAGGAAAATTGCATGCAATGTAAGCAGGGACTTGGTGCCTGTGAGAAATACAGGGACGCCATCTAGACATGAAGAAATAGGATCAGGAAAGCAAATAGAACTGAAATTGGTGAAGGATGTTAAAAAGTAACAAGGGATTCTCCAGAGGCATTGATCAGAAGAGACAGGAAAAGGAGTGTGTACCTCCCCTAATAAATGTTCAGGGGAAATGGCAGTAGCAGACATGGAGAAGAATAAATGCTCAACAAGTCTTTGCATTAGTCTTCACTGACCGTCAGGATTCTCACACCTCTCACATCTCTGAAGCTCTAGGCCAGACTTGAAGTAGATAATTCCTCCTACTGTAAGAGCAGAGGAAGTCTGAGACTGCCTCATGGGACTGAATTTTACAAGCCTTTTGAGTACGATAACATGAATCCCAAGATCCTGAAGGAACAGGATGGTGACAGGCAGCATAGCTCCACCAAGAGGAGATAATGCCTGGTAATTATCCACAATAGTGATGGCATTAGTGGACAAAGGATAGGCAACTGATGTTGTCTACCTGGACTTAGAATCATAGAATCATAGAAACACCAAGGTTGGAAAGGATCTCCAAGATCATCTAGTCCCACTGTTCACCTACCACCATATTTCCCCACTAAACCATGCCCCTCAGTATCTCATGTAAATGTTCTAGAGCACCTCTGAGTACAGTGACTCCACTGCCTCTCTGGACAACCCTCTCCAGCACCTGACCACTCTTTCAGAGAAGAATGTTTTTCTAATATCCAACCTGAACCTCCCCTGATGCAACTTCAGGCCACTTCCTCTTATCATATCTCTAGTTACTTGGTCAACCCCCACCTCAACACAACCTCCTTTTAGGTAATTGTAGAGAGTCATAAGGTCTTCCCCAAGCCTCCACTTCTCCAGACCAAACAATCCCAGTTCCCTCCAGAATACAGTCCTAGTTCTCTCAATGCCTTTGACATGGTTCCACAGGACATCTGCACACACATGCTGTAGACAGAATAAGATCCCTTCACCAAATTTAACATGCTTCCAACATATATTTTGCTGCAGATTTTAACGTTATATGTCTCCAAATCTTAGAAATGGCCATGTCTTGCTTTGTACAAGAACTTTCCTAATTTTCCTACAAAAAGTATACTAGAATTCTCAGAGCTCTTTAACATTTCATATTTCTTTTATTAAAAAGGACACCAAAACTTTATAACTAAGGAAATCTCTTAAGCCATAATTGGCTCAAACAAATCCTTTGCTTCACTGAAGTTACAGCATTAAAAAAAACAGAAAAATCATTAATTTCTGAGGAGCACTGTGTTGGAATTAATGAGGTTGAGTTTTTGTGTTGCTTTTTTTTCTTTGAAATAATTAAACATGTGACAATTGTTTATTAAGAAGATTTAATTTCACTAAAAAGCTCTTGATTAATTTATGTTCTTCTTGCAGTATGCTGGAAAAAGTATTATTTAATTAAAAAGGGCCAATTAGAGAAATGGTTTTCTATAAGAAGTGCTGAATCACCAGGCAATAATATAAGTGAATATAACCTCTGAATGTGGACGTACACATATTGTCGCACACAAAGTCCCTTTTTCTTTCAAATAAATTGTGTACAGAAGAAGGAAGTCATATACTACTGCATTTAAACATGCTGCATATTGTCTAAAGATTCGAGTCTATTCCATTTGGAAACAGTAGGTTTTGCCACATCTAAAATATCAAAAGATCATTTAACAAGTCATGATGTTATCTAAATACGTTTCATTCAAAACATATTACATAAAACTAGTAAAGGAGAAGGGAGAGATTAAATATTCTTTCTAGGAACTTGCTCTTCTGTTCTCTTCTTGATTGTGGGGTTACTGTAGACATTCAAATCTTAGAAAGTTGTGAGGAAATATCTGTTCTCTAGGTGCTGTACAAACATGACTTCTGCACATGGGGTCACTGCCCTCTACACACTTCTCTAAATTCATCATTTTCACCTAATCCATATGGCTCTGCTGTTTTACAGCTGAAGCAGGTTAACATCAAAACAGAATTCTTTGCCTGTTAGAATTCATTCTTTGTTGCATTTTGTGTATAGATGTCACTTTGTAGATGAGAAAAAATGACAATAAAATAAATAAAAGCGTCAAAGTCCTTCAGGGTATAATTACATGAATGACTTGATGCATGGGGAAATTAGGGTCCAAGTTTACAGAAGGCTGCTCCTCAGCCATAAATCCAGCACTGTTTACATCATTTTAATGGCTTGAATAAAACGAATGTAGAACTCAGTTCTGGGAGGGGACAATGAGATCTGCCGAGTCAACAGCAGGTTTTCTAGGTGTCCTTATGTTTCACAGCAACATATAGAATTCCTGTGTTACAAAAGGCTTGTATAGAGGGTGATCAGGTGCGCTGCTAAAAGTAATGCCATGTAATCTTGCCCCACGAACTTCCAATGTAGAGAGCCTGAGTCTAGGTCTCCCAGATTTCAGATAACTGTTTTTCTTGACTTATCACATTGCTTAAGTGGCTTCCAGTGCACAGTGTAGGTAACAACCCAGGGGTGCAAGAGATGTAGGCACCCCAAGTGGGTGAAGACAAAGAATACACTAGAATATTCCTTTTTCATGAAGAAAAATTGGAGAAAAGCCTCCAGTTGTACTGAAATTTAAAGAGCATATCTAGACTCTGATTTTCCAGTCCCCGCACTCCTTGGATATTGAATCTTGGACTGCCACAAGTGCTGAGTACAGAGGTACAATTACTTCCCTGCTCCTGCTGGTAACAGTATTCTGATACAAGCCAGGATGCCATTGTCTTTCTTGGCCACCTGGTCACACTGCTGGCACATGTTCAGCCAAGTGTTGATAGGTACATTTTTTTCATACAGTGTTCCAGACATACTATCTCAAGCCTGTAGCATTTTGCCTGAGGTTGTTGTGGCCTAAGTGCAGGACCCAGCACTTGGTCTTTTTGAATCTCATCGAATTGGCCTCAGCCCAACAGTCCAGCCCATCCAGATCACTCTGTAGGGCCTTCCTACCCCCAGGCAAATTCACACTTCTTCCCAGCTTGATGTCATCTGCAAACTTACTGAGGGTACTCTCAATGCCCTCATCGAGGTCATCAAAAAAGATATTAAAGAGGACAGGCTCCAATACCAAACTGTGGGGAGCACCACTCATGACTGGTCATTTCTTGGATATAAATCTATTCACCATTAGTCTCTGGATCTGGCCTTCCAGCCAGCTCTTTATCCACCATCCCCATGGCCCTCCTCTGGAACCTTTCCAGCAAGTCCATATTCTTAGGGCTGCAAGGAAGATGAGGAGCCTGGAGCATCTCCCTTATGGGAAAGGCCAAAAGACCTGGCACTGAATGCCTACAAATATCTAAAGCACTGCTAAAAGGATTCTTTAGCAACATGACAGGGGGCAATAGGCACAAACTGGAACACAGGAAGTTCCATATGAACACAAGAAAAACTTCTTTACTTGGATGGTGACAGTGCTGACCTGAACAAGGTGCCCAGAGTTTTGGAGTCTCATTCTCAAGATATCCAGATCACACCTGAATGCTTTCCTGTGTAACCTCTTCTAGGAGACCTCCTCTAGTGAGGGTGGGGATGGACTAAATGATATTCAGAGATTCCTTACAACCCCTATGATTCTGTGATTCTAATGCTGGGGTGCTACTGCTGAACACAGTAGCTCCCTTGATCTGCTGGGCACACTTTTGATGCTGCCTAGGATATATTTGACTTCCTTAGCTGCAAGCACACATTTGTGCCTCATTTTTAGTTTTTCATTCACTGTTTAACTAATTATCTATAGTCTTTATATCAATCATTATTTTACTGATATTCAAAATTATATTCTATATATTCTTATTATACATATTTATAATTACATATAATTAATTTAGGTGTTGTCTGAGAGTAAATCTGGAAATAAAGAAAAATGATGAGTGCAATTTCTCATTTTGTAAGGAACAATCATCAAATGATATAGGATTTGCACCTATCAAGAGAACTGATGTGTCTTTGATGCACTATATACTATGTCAAAATACAATTTTTTCCATATTACAGGAACAATCACATATTAATGTGAACTTATTTTATCACTACCATAGCAGCAAAGGAGACTAGGGAACTTACCTAATCCTAAAATGTGACTACATGCAGAACTCTAGACCGCAAGTTCGATGCCCAAACACTGCTAAGACTCATGTAAATGTTTGCTTCCCTCCATACTTCCTGATGAGCCCTATATGATCTGTGTTTCTCAGGATTTTACAGTAAACTGTGATACTGCTAAGTTTCTCATTAGAATCTCTTCTGCTGGTAGCACTGTAATAATCAAGTGTATATTAAATACATTTTCTGCCATTTTTACACAAACATAAATTATCTTGACTATGGTTTTCTCAGAAAACTGAAGTGAACAAAACTGAATAAAGATTTCCTTGTAACTCTGCCTTCATGGCAGAACTTGTATTACTAGAGAAACAGCAATGACGCTATGGTTGACAGAGAGCCAGTAGAGAGCATTTAGTAATTGTAAGTAATTATAAGTTAGTTTGCTTCTATGATTAAGTAGCTTGTGGTCATAGATAGTTTACTTCTGAAAACGCATTTAATTGAAAATTAAATAATTATTTCTCCAATAATTATTAAGATCATATAGTTCCAACCCTCCTGTTATACGCAGGGACACCTCCCTCTAGACCAGGCTGCTCAAAACCCAATCCAGCCTGGCCTTGATTGCCTCCCGGGAATAGGGAAACCTCTCTGGGCAACATGTTCCAGTGTCTCACCACCCTCACAGTAAGGAATTTACTTCTAAAATCTAGTCTAAATCTTCCCTCTTCCTGTTTAAAGCCTTTTCCCCTTGTCCTGTCGCTACATGTCCTTATAAAAAGTCCCTCCCCAGCTTTCTGGTTGGCCCCCTTCTGGTACTGGAAGGGTGCTGTAAGGTCCCCCCCCGGAGCCTTCTTCTCTGCAGACTGAAGAGCCCCAACTCTCTCAGCCTGTCCCTGTAGAGGAGGCATTCCAGCCCTCTGATCATCTTCATTGCACTCCTCCAGACCTGCTCCAGCAGCTCCATGCGCCTCATGTGCTGGAGGCCCCAGAACTGGACATAATACTCCAGGTGGGGTCTCACGAGAGCAGAGTAGATGGAAAGAATTACCATGTTTCTCTCAACGCAACATGGGATACTCTTGGTCTTCTTGGCTGCAAGTATACATTGATGACTCATGTTAAGTCTCTCATCAATCAACCCCCTGAAATCCTTCTCCTCAGGGCTGCCCTCAAGCCATTCTCTGCCCAATCTGTATTGGTGCTTGAGATGCCATGACTGAGGTGTGGGCCTTGTTGAACTTCACGAGGTTGGTATGGGCCCACCTATCAATTCTGTCCCAGTCCCTCTGGCTGTCATCCCTTCTCTCTAGCATGTTGACTGCACCACTCAGCTTGGTGTCATCAACAAACTTGATGAGGATGCAGTCGATCCCACTGTCCATATCACCTACAAAGATGTTAAATAACACTGGTCCCAGCACCAGAACGCCATTCATCACCAGTCTCCACTTGGATGTTGAGCTGTTGTCTGCAGCTTTCTGAGTGCAACCATCCAGAAAATTCCTTATCCAGTGAAAGGTTCAACCATCAGATCAATTTTTCTGCAATTTGATGACCAAGATGTCATGCAGGACAGTGAGAAACACTATGCACAAGTGCAGGTAGATAATATCAGTTGCTCTTCCTTTAACAGTTGATGCTGTAACTCTATCATAAAAGGCCACCAAGTTTGTCAGGCATGCCCTTGATGAAGCCATGTTGTTTACCACCAATCGCCTCATCTTTATTTTCCACGTGCCTTAGAAGGGACTTCAGGAGGATCTGCTCCATGATCTTGCCAGGCACAGAGGTGAGACTGACTGGCCTGTAGTTCTCTGGATCTTTTTTTTTTCCTTCTTGAAAATGGGAGTAATGTTTCCTCTTATTCCCTTAAATAAATAGGAGGCATAACTTTCAGAGCTACTTGTGTACCAAAATATGTCTTCATCATATTTAAGTTTGAGAGTCTTCACTTCTGAGATTAAATGAAGTGATACATGAAGTAATTTTTGCCAGTCAACCACTGTTACAACATAAAATCTCAGATCATTATGTTTTTTTCAACCATTGATAAAAAATCTATCAGATCATCAATCAGACAATCTTTTTCATTTGCTTGTTGTTTCATCTATTTACTTCCAAATTTGTTTGGAAGAGGAGTCTATAAAAGCAAAATAAATTCTTCAGTTATGAAGGAACAGAATTCTTTGCAAATGAATTTCATGCAGATTTTCTTGCAAATGTACAAAAGTCTTTCTCAAGACTTGTGGGTTCAGAGGAAGAATACAGTTCTTGGATATAAATAATACTCTGTTTGAAATAATATCCTATGGTATGCCAGATTGGCAAGAGATACTTATGAATATGAATGCCTTTGAATTTGAAATAGCCTACAAGTTTTATTTATCCAGTAAAATCAGATTTTATGTATTAAAAATGAGATTAAAAGAACCAGATGCCTTATTCATTGGCAAATATCAGAATGCACCCACCTTAGGTTGCTCAGGCCAACATATCCAGATGTCTCAAATTGATTACAAAGATGTTTTAACTGAAAATTCATCTTAGCAATGCTCAAAAATAGGCACTTTATCCATATTTATTTAAGAGTTTCATGTCAAATTCCACCCCAAATAAGATTCTTTTGGCAACAGAATTAGCAGTATTTAAACACTTGTCAAAAATGAAGGTTAGACACATTAGTAAATAAGAATCCTTTTTTTCCTAAAGGATCCTTTATCCTGAGACATTTCTTAAGTTTCCTTTAGCTGTTTTGGCATTGAGAGAAGTGTAACATCAAGCCAACACTAAGAAACTGGCAGTATAGTATGAGTTTAACCAGACTTAAAAAATTACTTTCTTAAATTGCATGCAAGCTTGAGATGAATGAAGTTGGAGACTTTAAATAAAGAAATGAATGGAGATACTATTGTTCAGTTATGTCATAATTGTTTCATGTATAGATATGGCATTTTGATGTGCGCTGTGCTTTCTTCTCTGGTTTATCATAGATATATTACACTTACATAGGTCACTGAAAACGATGTCTTTTTGAAGATGATTGCACAGCAAGAGCATTAGATTAAGGAGTAATTTTATGTGTTTTATATTTCTCAATACCTAGAAAACTGACATTTTAAGAGTCAACTTCATGAACAAATATAATGGATCACTAAAATCTTTTCTTCCTTATATAGCTTGCTTAGCACTCTTACTCCCATCCTCAGACACTCATTAGTTTTCTCCGGTTCCTTTGGAACACAGAACCAACTCATTTAATGTACTTATTTATACAATGCATTTCTTTATTTCAATGTATTTTCAGTCGTTTTTTATTTTGATTATAAAAACTATCAGCCCTTTCTTTATAGAAGCAAATCTCAATTCAGACATCTGTCCATCAAGACAGCACAGGGTATATTAAACTGTATGCACGATATTCAGAAAGGAAAAGTCAGTTCAAGTAAATAAAATTCATTAAAAATGGCTTTTCTGTAATAAATGAATCTATTAAATTTGCACTCAGATAGGATATATTGACCCACTTTCACTAAAGTTGTTTGCAGTAGCTAAAATTAAGGCAAAAAACATTATTCAAGCAATTAAATGTTGATGCATGAGTTTTGAAGAAATTCTGAAAAATGCATTGCAGTGTGCTTGTACAAGCATGAAACAGAATATTCTAAGTTATGGAATCTTCCTTAGCTATAGTATGTATAGCAAAAGGAGAGCATCTCCCTTATGAGGAGAGGCTGAGAGACCTGGGACCATTCACCGTGGAGAAGAGAAAACTGAGAGGAGATCTTATCAATGCCTACAAATACCTAATGGGCAGGAGTCAAGTGGATGAGATTAGGTTCTTTCAACAATGCCCAGCAACAAGACAAGGAGCAACGGGCACAAATTAAAACACAGGAAGTTCCAACTGAACATGAGGAAAAACATCTTTGCTTTGAGGATTACAGTGCACTGGAACAGGCTGCACGAGATGTTGTAGAATCTCCTTCTCCGGAGATATTCAAAACCTGCCTGGATGTTGTTCCTGTAGGGAACCTTCTTTAGCAAGGGTTGGACTAGGCAGCCTCCAAAGGTTCCTTCCAACCCCCAGGATTCTGTGATTCTGTGAGGTTCAGATCGAATATAAGATGAAACATTTTCTGCTTGAAGGTACTCAAGATATAGTCCACGATGTTTTTGTCCATAGAAATTTTCAAGCCCAGCTGTGTAAAGTCCTGAAAAACTTGATCTGAGATCATGACTTCTGTGAACAGCAAGTTGGACCACATATTTTTTGAGGTTGTTATCAGGCTGAATTATCCTAAAATTATTTGCTAATTGTACTCAGAAAATATATGAAAAATGGGAAAAAAATCTTCCCAAATTCTTGAAGAACAGGTCTAAAATTCAGCACCTGCAGATAGTGCATCCATTGTTTAATGGAGAAGGTAGTCAAACTGATTTTGATCTCTTTACTTTCTTACAAATCTAGATCATTACATGACATTTTATTTACTGAAAGTTGTTCATCACGTTGCTAAGTAGTGGTGTTCTATTCACTTCTTAGTAGGAAAAAAAAACCAACCAGAAAATATGAAACAGACCAAAAGAGTTGAAATTATGGTTTTCTACCTTTTTATAATAAATTGCTTTAATACTTCTATAAATATGTAGAACTATTAAATAGTCTTTAACATATTCTAGCACAAACAGAATGGAAAGTAAAAAAACAAACATGCAAAGTTAATAAATGAAAATCCATGCCACAATTAAAATATTTGTCTAACCTATTATCCTGAAATACAAAAGGAAGCACCAAATGCAGTACAAATACTAATTTAGTCGCTAAACAGCTTACCTAAATTGCTACAAACTAACAAGTTCCAGCTTTTCTTTAGAAATTAACTGAAATATATGAATTCCAATTATTTAAATGCAGGTTTCCTTCTTCCTCTTCAATGTTTAAAATTGGTGATTTTAATTACTGTATTTAGGTAAATTCATGGGGGCTACAAAATGTAAAAATGTGATATCAGGAATGACATTTTCAGCTAAAATTTAAAGATTCAGGCACATTCAGGGGAAGTGGAGAGGTATGCACTACTCTCTTCCCAAGGGAATAGCAGGAAGCTGCACCATGGGAGATTAAGTTTGGATATTAGGAAAAGTTTGTTCACTGAGAGGTTGGTCAGGCACTAGAATAGGTTCCCCAGAGTAGTGATAATGGCACCAAGCCTCCTTGAGTAAAATAAGCATAGACAACACTCTTGGACGTGGCTTAATGTTGAGGTACTCAAATGTGGAGCCAGAACTTGAGGTTGATGATCCTTGCAGGTCCCTTCTACCTCAGTCTGTAATTCTATTATTTTATCCTAATGGACTACAGCATTACCAGTCCTCAAGCTAATTTGTCATGTTAAGTGAAAAGAAAGTTTATTATTCCACAAATGTCAAATGGTCATGCTACAGCTACACTCAGGCTCTGTTTCTGAGAACTGTCACCTAAAGAAAAGGAAGTCAGCTAATTACCTGAAATTACTCCTGCCTCAGATTATTTTGAACTAAAATTAGATAAAAATAAATACCTATAAAGAAAATGCAAAATAGTCACATGTACTACATAAAACATCATGTATTTGTAGAGACGAAGATAAACCAAATAGCAAAAAAAGAAAGGATCTATTTCATTTCTTCCCATTCTAGAAGAAATGGAAAACTTTAAGGCAGAAGACTTTAAGCCTGATTCAAAGACATTGAGATTCAGTTCTCCAAGCCTTTTGCATTTAGACCTTCATCCATCAGAATGCCTGGCACCTCTATTTCAAAGTTTTTTCAGGCATAGCTATAAAGAGGTCCCAGATTAGAAATTTAAAGGTATATGCTACATTATTGAAATGTAAAGGTAGATGAGACAGATTTCCATAGACATTTAATTAAACCTATTAGCTCCCTTATATACTTCCTTATATAAGCTTGCTTGCCAGTAGCCTGAATGTTCAGGTCCCGATAAAAATCTGATCTTGTGTACACATGCATAACTTACTGACCACACAAACATAACTACAAGTTATGTACAACTCATAACCAATTCTTATCTGAACCCAAAAGATACTGGTAACTACTGCCTGTCTAGCTCTCACTTTGGAATTTCCCATTTCATTTCACACTAAAGTCTGTTTTATATGGGAATGTGTGATGGCATAGTAAAATGACATTTGAACGAGGGCATATAGGGAATCCTAACATTGCCTAGGATTTTGAAATTATCTGCTATAACATTTTCTTAAGCATATATATGAAATCCATTCTGTAAGAAAACTCCACAGGATGGATGGCAAAGCTGTTCAGAAATGGTAATCTGAAAATTTTTGTGAATGGTATGCTGTAGAAGTGAAAACCTATGAGAGGAAGTATTTCATGTGGTTACTCTCAGACTGTTAGGATGTAAAATAAAATAAGTGCATGACATTTTTCAGGCACTACAGAGAAGGAAACTATGCATTAGATGGGAAGAATGGCTTGAGATTACAAGATCCATTAAAATATTATCGAATACAATCTGTTTTTCTGTGTAGAAAAAAAAACACCATTCAATAGGTTTAATTGTGAGATTTTGGTAGTTAAAAAGAAAAAAAAATCTGACAATATAAATGATCAGAATGCTTGGGTAAATGTCGTGTGCAGAAGAGGATATATTTTAGAACAATGTAGCATGGATCACAAGGAGAGCAGTGGACAAAGCAATATAAAGGGAAAGATCACTTAGAAAAATCCATAAATTCTCAGCATCTTTTTGGGAGCTTTTGTGAAACGTTGTGTCATGATACTTCGGAAGAAAATGGATCATAGAATCATAGAGTATTCTGAAGTGGAAGGGACTCATAAGGATAGTCGAGTCCAACTCATGGCTTCAGTCAGGACCACCCAAAAATCAGACCAAGAGTTGCCATGACACTTCTTGAAATCCAGCAAGCTCAGTGCAATGACCACTCCCCATAATTTTACCAGTCACTGAAGTGAGATTGACAGATCCATAACAATCAGGATCTTCTTTCTTGCCCTTCATGAACGTTGGAAAATTTGCCAGCTTCTGGTCAACTGGGACTATTGAAAAATAGTTGAGAGAGATCTCACAATGACATCAGCCAGCTCTCTGAGTACCCTGGAAAGAATCCCACAGGATTCCATGAGCATATATGCGTCCAGGTGGAGCAGGAAATCCCACACAAGTTCAGAGTTAGCTGGGAGTTTGTTATTACCATAGTCATGCTCCTCTAACTCAGATTTTCTGGGATCTCAGAGCCCTTCATCAGTGTTCAACACAGAGGAAAAAAGAGGCATTAAATGTCTCTGCTTTGTCTATGTCCCTATTTGTAAGGTCACTATTCTCATCAAGTAACAGACCACATTTCTCTCTGGCCCTCATTTTTCATTAATGTATTAAAAAAAGAATTTTTTTATTGTTACCTAGAGAATTGGCCAATTTTAACTCTAAGTGAATTTTAGCCATGCAAATTTTCTCCCTACAAAGGAAAACAGCATGCCTGTAGTCTACCCATGTTGCCTGACCTTGCTTCCAGTGGCCATACAATTTATTTTTCATCTAAGTTCAAGAGGAAGATCTCTGTTATAGTATCATAGAATCATAGAATGAGCTAGGTTGGAAAAGACCTACAAGATCACCTAGTCCAACCATCCACCTACCACCAACAACCCCACTAAACTATGTCTCCCAACGCTATATCTAAACTTTTCTTGAACACCTCCAGGGACGGTGACTCCACCACCTCCCTGGGCAGCCCGTTCCAGCGCCTGACCACTCTTTCAGAAAAGTAGTATTTCCTAATGTCCAGCCTAAATCTCCCCTGGCGCAACTTGAAGCCATTCCCCCTCGTCCTGTCACTAGTTACAAGAGAGAAGAGACCGACCCCCAGCTCACCACAACCTCCCTTCAGGTAGTTATAGAGAGTGATGAGGTCTCCCCTGAGCCTCCTCTTCTCCAGACTAAACAATCGCAGCTCCCTCAGCCGCTCCTCATAAGGCCTGTGCTCCAGACCCTTCACCAGCTTCATCGCCCTCCTCTGAACGTGCTCCAGGACCTCAATGTCTTTTTGCAGTGAGGGGCCCAAAACTGGACGCAGTACTTGAGGTGCAGCCTCACTAGGGCTGAATACAGAGGGACAATTAATTCCCTACTCCTACTGGCAACACTATTTCTGATACAAGCCAGGATGCCATTGGCCTTCTTGGCCACACATGCATGCTGCTGGCTCATGCTCAGCCAAGCATCGACTAATACCCCTAGGTCCGTTTCCTCCATACAACTTTCCAGCCACTCTGCCCCAAGCCTGTAGTGTTGCCTGGGGTTTTTGCAGCCAAAGTGCAGGACCCGGCACTTGGTCTTGTTGAACCTCATCCCGTTGGCTTCAGCCCAGAGATCCAGCCTGTCCAGATCTCTCTGTAGGGCCTTTCTACCCCCAGGCAGATCGACGCTTCCTGCCAGGTTGGTGTCGTCTGCAGACTTACTGAGGGTGCTCTCCATGCCCTCATCCAGGCCATCAATAAAGATATTGAAGAGGACAGGCCCCAGCACCGACCCCTGGGGAACACCACTCATGTCTGGTCGCCAGCTGGATTTAACTCCATTCACCACCACTCTCTGGGCCCAGCCCTCCAGCCAGCTCCTTACTCAGCAAAGAGTGTACCTGTCCAAGCCACGGGCTGCCAGTTTCTCCAGGAGGATACTGTGGGAGACAGTGTCAAAGGCTTTGCTGAAGTCTCGGTAAACCACATCAACAGCCTTTCCCTTATCCACCACACGGGTCACTCTATCATAGAAGGAAATCAGGTTGGTCAGGCAGGACCTTCCTTTCACAAACCCATGCTGGCTGGGCCTGATCCCCTGGTTGTCCTGCAAATGCTGTGTGATCTCCCTTAGGACAATCTGCTCCATAACCTTCCCCGGCACCGAGGTCAGGCTGACAGGCCTGTAGTTCCCCGGATCCTCCTTACGACCCTTCTTGTAGATGGGAGTCACACTGGCAAGTTTCCAGTCTTCTGGGACCACTCCAGTTGACCAGGAACGCCGATAGCTGATGGAAAGCGGCTTGGCTATGTTCTGCCCAATCTGCTTGTTCTTTGACATTCTGGAATAGCCTGTTCCAGTGCTTTTGAGGTCCTGAACTTAAAAATTGATCAGCATTGGTGGACCCCAGTGCCTACAAAAGCAGTTTCCCAGAGAACCTTAATAACTAGTTCCCTAAGTAGCCTGAAATCTGCTCTCCCATTAGTTTTGAAGTTTTGGCAGCAATTTACATCAAGTACCTGAGCCTGTTGCTGATGGTGAAGGGTGACAGGGATTTCACCTGCATGAGGTGTGAGCAGGTGGATGATTTGGTCAGTATGGTTGTGAAGCTCAAGGAGGAGGTGGAGAGATTAAGGAATATAAGAGGGTGCAAGCAAGAGATAGATTGGTGGAGTAACTCTCTACTGAACATGCATGAAGGACACCGAAGGGATACCCCCCAAATGGTGGTGGACTCCCTCCCATGCCACTGTTAAGCAGAAGAAGGCAATTTAAGGGAAGAGAAGGAGTGGAAACATGTCTCAGTTCAGCATCACAGGAAACCCCCATCCCGACCTACCTTGGTTACCCAGGTGTCCCTTTGTAATAGGTTTGAGGTTCTGGAACTTGAGGGTGAGATAAGTGAGGATGTGATGGGAGGTCCACCCTTGAGGTTGTCTAGGGTGAGAAGGTTGACTCCACACCTCAAGATGGCCTCTGCCAAGAAGGACAGAAGGGTGATTGTCATAGGCAACTCCCTTCTGAGAGGAATGGAAGGTCCCTATATGTCATCCTGACCCTACCTGTAGGGAAGTGTGCTGCCTTCCTGGGGCCCAGATGAGGAGTTGTGTCAGAGTCCTAAAGGTCCTGACCAAATAATGGTCCTGAGTTGGAACAAAGGATTCTGACAGAGAACAAAAATGGATGGCTGCATGACTAGAATCATGGTCCTCGTGACAGTTTTAAGGAAAGTGGCATTTGCGGCTAGAGTAGCTTATCTTGTTTTGGTAGGGAGTTGACCTTGCCAGTTATCTTGTTTTGCAGATGGTTGAGCTTGCTTGCAGGCAGGTGTTCCACTTGGGATCTGCATCATGCGCTGGCCAAGCAGATGTAGCAGGCAACTGGAGAAAACCCTGCAGACCCTGAACAGAATAAAAGCAGGAGGGAGGCTCTAATGGGTTGGAGAGGAAAAGTGCACCTTGAAGCAGAGGATGCCCTGCTAACACTACCTATCAAATCCACTATCAGCATGTTCTTTCTCTGTAACCTATTGAGCATTTTGTCCATCTCTCACAGGTCTTAAACTAATATTGCACTTGCTTTGGGAGTTTCTGCTTGTCACTTACTGGGACTATCTAAAGTAGATGCCTATATGTGTGTGTGTATATGTTGAATAAAACTGATCTGAGTGCATAGTTTGCTTGCCTCTGCTTCTTAGACATCCAGTCTCTTGGATCCAAACATACCCTGAAACAGGGATATTTCTAGGAAACATCCTAGTCTGATTTGCCCCTCTGATTATTATCCTTCATTGATAGTTCAGGCCAGCAGTGATGAAGCCACTGAGAAGCCTGAGAATTATCAAAAAGGACTTCAGGGGGCAGGGGCGGCTAGTGGATGTTGTTTTTTCCTCTATCCCTTCTGTGGCAGGGAGTAATACTGAAAGGAGCAGGAAAACATGGCTGAGAGGCTGGTGCAAATGTAAGAATATTGTTTTCTTTGATCACAGGGCTTTTTCACTCTGCTCCTGGCTTGATGGCTGCAGATGGATCTCACCTGTCTCAAAGGGGGAAACAGATCCTAGCCCAGGAGCTGGCAGAGCTTGTTAAGAGGGCTTTAATCTAGGTTTGAAGGGGGAAGAGGATAAAACCAGGCCCACTAGAGATGAGCATAGGGTAACAATAAGGTGGGAGTGAGGCAAGGGGTTCAGCTGCACCAATGCATGCAGCATGGGCAACAAACTGCAGAAGCTAGTAGCCATTGTGCTCCAGGCAAACTATGACTTAGTTGCCCTAACGGAAGGATGATGGGATCACTCCCATGACTGGAGTGCTGCAATGGATAGCTATAAGCTCTTCAGAAGAACAGTATTTTGATGTTATTGAGCTTGGGGCTGGGAATAATAATGGTGAGTCTCTGTGGGTAAGGATCAGGGGCAGGACCAACAAGGCAGACATCCTGATGGGAGTCTGTTATAGACCACCTAACCACAATGAAGAGACAGATGAGGTATTCTACGAACAACTGGCAGAATTTGTGCGATCACTAGCCCTTGTTCTCTTGGGGGACTTCAACTTCCCTGATATATGTTGGAAATGCAATACAGTGCAGAAGAAGCAGTCTAGAAGGTTTCTAGAGTGCATGGAAGACAATTTCATGATGCAGCTGGCAAGAGAGCCTACCAAGGGAGGTGTCCTGCTAGACTTGCTGTTCATAAACAGTGAAGGACTGGTGGGAGCTGTGACAACTGGGAGCTATCTTGGACAGAGTGACCATGAAATGCTAGAGTTCTCTATTCTTGATGAAGTCAGGAGGTGGGGGCAACAGAACTGCTATCTTGGACTCCTGGAGGGCAGACTTTGAACTAACTGCTCAGGATGTTGGTAGGGAGAGTCCCTTGGGATTCAGTCCTGAAAGGTAAAGGGATCCAGGAACTCTGGTAAATCCTCAGGAAGGAAGTCTTAAAAGCACAGGAGTAGGCTATTCCTCAGTACCATAAGATGAGCTGGCAGGGAAGAAGACTGGTGTGGATGAACAGGAAACTTTTCCTGAGGCTCCAAGAGAAAAAGAGAATTTTCCTCCTGTAGAAGAGGGGAAGGGCAACTCGAGGAGATTACAGAGAAGATGTTAGAATGTGCAGGGAGAAAATTAGGCAAAATCCCATCTTGAACTCAACAAGGCCATTGGGATAAAAAAAAAAAAAAAAAAAAAAAAAAAAAACTTTCTCATGAATATATTTACAGTAAGAGGAGAGCTAAAGAGAATCTCCATCACCACTGGATGTGGTGGGGAATGTGACCACTGAGGATAAGGAAACGGATGAGGTTCTCAATGCCTTCTTTATATCTGTCTTTAAAAGTCATACAAGTGATCCCCAGGGTACTCTACCCCCTGACCTGGAAATCTCAGATGGGGAGCAGAATAAACTCACCATGATTCAGGTTAGAAACAGAGACCTACTGTTCCACCTGGAATGACTCACATACATGGGGCCAGAAAAGATCCACCTGAGGGTGCTGAGGGAGCTGGCAGAGGTGATATCCAAGCTGCTTTTCATTATCTACCAATATTCTTGTTCAACCAGAGAGATTCCAGAGGATTGGAGGCTTGCCAGTATGACTCCCATCTATGAGAAGGATTGTGAAGAGGATCATCTTGAGGGAGATCACATGGCATGTGCGGGATAACAGGGGGATCAGGCCTAGACAGCAAGGGTTCACAAAAGACAGGTCCTGCTTGACCAACCTGATCTTCTTCTATGACTGAATGACTTGCCTGGTGTTTGAGGGAAAGGCTATTGATGTAACCTACTTAGATTTCAGCAAAGCCATTGACACTGTCTCCTATAATATTCTCCTGGAGAAGCTGGCAGCCCATGGCTTGAATAGATACGCTCTTTTCTGGGTAAAGAACCAGCTGAATGGCCAGGGCCAGAGAGTGGTGGTGAATGGAGTTAAATCCAGCTGGCAACCAGACATGAGTGGTGCTCCCCAAGGATCAGCACTTGGGCCTGTCCTGTTCAATATATTTATTGATAACCTGGATGAAGGCATTGAGTGCACCCTCAGTAAGTTTGCAGATGACACCAAGCTGGCAGGAAGTGTTGATCTGCCTGGGGGAAGGAAGGTCCTACAGCCCAACGAGCAAACACAGTACTTTGGCTTGTGGTTTACCTGGTAACCGGGGAAACGGGAAGCCGAGCGCGAACAGCCGCCGCGCCACGACAAAAATAGTGGCACCCAACCCCACAGTGGGAGCGGTACAACAGAGCTATCCCCCGCAACAGCAGGGAGCCTCGGATTGGATTTGGCAACCGCAGTAGATGTTACCTTGCTTGATGATCGCCCCAAAAAAGTTCCGTCTACTGCAACTGCTCCAATCCTTACACAAGGACGGGCAGTGGGGGCTTTATTAATTGGGCGATCATCTGCAAGTTTGCACGGGTTAATGATTCTTCCCGGGTTAATAGATAAAGATTTTACTGGGGTTATTCAAATAATCATCCAAACAAATTTTCCACCCATACATATTCCTAAGGGGTCCCGTATAGCTCAATTGATTCCACTGCCCCATTTGGCAGCTTCCATGACTCCCTTGAAAAAGGAGCCCCGAGGCGATGGGGGATTTGGCTCAACAGGGGGAATGGCTCTGCTCACCATGCCCGTGAGGGAGCGGCCAGTCGCTACCGTGCGGCTCCAATATCAGAACAGAGAGTGCAAAATTCAGGCTCTCTTGGATACTGGTGCCGATATTACCATAGTAACCTCCCATATCTGGCCTAAGGAGTGGCCTACGGAGGCCGTTGCTAAGGGGGTTGAGGGAGTCGGAGGTACTGTTTTGGTCAGTCGTAGCATTGACGTGATTCGCATTATCATTGATGATAGATCAGCTCACTGTCGTGTTACCATCATGCCTTTGCCAGTGGGGGTTCAAGCATTAATTGGCAGAGATGTCATGACCCAAATTGGATTAGTCCTTACTTCAAATTTGGGCCAGTCTGTTTTTCCCTAACGACCATTGCTTGGGCTTTCCCAATCCGTTTACGCTGGGTTACTGATACTCCAGTATGGATTGAGCAGTGGCCGTTAAAACGAGAAAGCCTCGAACAAGCCAAAAAGTTAGTAGAAGAGCAGTTACAATTGGGGCATATTGTACCTTCCACAAGCCCATGGAATACACCTATTTTTACAATTAAGAAAAAATCAGGTAAATATCGTTTGCTACATGACCTTCGCGCGGTGAATAAACAGATGCAAGCTATGGGTGCGTTACAACCAGGACTGCCTAATCCTGCTATGGTACCACAATCGTGGCATATGCTTATTATTGACTTAAAGGACTGCTTTTTCACTATCAAAATTCATCCGGCTGATTCTGAACGGTTTGCTTTTACCGTGCCAGCTGTGAATAAGAGCACCCCTGCTTCACGATATCAATGGGTAGTGCTTCCCCAAGGAATGAAAAATAGCCCGACTATCTGTCAACTTTTTGTGGATGCAGCTTTAGCCCCAATTCGACGCCAATGGCCGCATGCTATAATCTATCACTATATGGATGACATTTTGTTGGCCCAGCCAACACCGTTTACTTCTGAGCAGGAAAAGTTTTTACAGGATCAACTTCAGCAGAGAGGCTTGCAGATTGCCCAGGAAAAGATCCAGCGCGAGGCGCCCTGGAAATACCTGGGTTGGACTATTACCCAGGCCATCGTACGGCCACAAAAACTGTCTGTTCATCATGACTTGAAAACCCTTAATGACGTCCAGCGATTCTTCGGCGACTTACAGTGGCTGCGCCCAGTGATTGGCTTTTCGATGGACGATTTAAACATCTTGCGGCCGCTGTTGAAAGGCACTGATCCTGCCGCTCGCGTTTCAGTGTCCCCTGCACAGGCTGCAGCTGTTCGCCGTTTGCTCCAGCAGCTTGCTGATCGTTTTGTGCAGCGCCGGCTCCCCGATGTGCCTTTGGACTTAACGGTATTTGCTATGCCGTTGCAGGTAATGGGGGCCATTACGCAGCTTGAAAAGAAAAAGGGGGGAGAGGTGGCCCGTATATTGGAATGGGTTTGTACTTCAATGCAGCCGCGGCAATCAGTACAGTCGCGGATGAAAAGTTTGGCAGAGATTATTCAGAAAAATAGGCTACGGATTCGTGCTATAGCTGGCGAAGAACCAGCGCATATTTACCTCCCCTTTAAGGAGGAAACCTTGAACCTTGAACTGGTACCTGCTTAATTCACCAGCGTTGGCTGAGAGTTTGTTATCCACGACAGCCATCTCTGCTCGACCTATTACCCCTTCCTTGTTAGAATATTTTCCACAAGCAGAGTGGATTCCGGAACCAAAGCTGTCCCTACAGCCCCTTCCAAATGCTATAACAGTTTTTACAGATGCAGGTAAAAAATCCCGGAAAGCAGCTGCCGTGTGGAAGGAACAGAAGTACTGGAAGTCACATATTCTGGATGCTGATCCTATGGACTCTTTACAAACCTTGGAATTATTGGCAGTTGTTTGGGTGATGTTGCAGTGGTTGCACTGTCCTGTAAATATTGTCTCTGATTCGTTGTATGTTGTCGGCATAGTCCAGCGTATTGAAAACGCTCGCATAAGAGAGGTAAATAATGCACGTCTATTCTCATTGTTATGTACCTTGCAACGGGCGGTTAGTGCTCGGACTGCTCGCTACTGTATAATTCATATCAGAAGTCACCAAACGACACTTGGCCTGGGGGAAGGTAATGACCGAGTGGACCAGCTAGTCGCCGCCGCCCTTCCAATGGATTTGTTTCAAGCGGCACGACATGCTCACTCCCTATTTCACCATAATGCAAAGGGGTTAAAAAGGCAGTTTGGAATTCCCCTAACAGATGCTCGGGCCATTGTTCGCACCTGCCCACAATGTGCGAATCATGGGCCTGGGCTGGGACTGGGAGTTAACCCTCAAGGGGAGGGACCTTTACAGTTGTGGCAAATGGATGTTACTCACACTAATGCTTTGGGTCGCTTTCATTATTTGCATGTTACTGTCGATACCTTTAGTGGGTTTATATGGGCATCCCCACAGAATGGAGAAAAAGCATTGCATGTTATACGACATCTGACTATTTGTTTTGCAGTTATGGGTGTCCCGCATACCATAAAAACAGATAATGGGCCTGCTTATAAGAGTGCACGACTCCATCGCTTCCTCCAGCAGTGGGGAGTTCGACATCTCTTTGGTATCCCCCACTCTCCTACGGGTCAAGCAATTGTGGAACGAGCTCATAGAACTGTGAAAACTTATCTAGAGAAATTTAAAATTAGTGACCCAGTCTTAAAACTAAGTCAAGTATTGTTCACTATAAATTACCTTTGTGTGTTTGGGGAAAATCTTGAGCCTCCGGCTCTACGACATCAGGTTAAGACTGTGGAAAATACCAATACCCCGAAGCAGCAAAAAATGTATGTTATGTATCGAGACATGCAAACTGGAAAATGGATGGGTCCAGCAGCTGTTCAATATTTAGGTCGTGGGTATATGTGTGTTCTCACTCCTACAGGATCCGTCTGGGTTCCCTCCAGATGGACTCGTCCTGCTCTGCGCTCTACTGACACTGATGAACGGGAGGACAACAGCCTCGAGTCCATTGCTTCACTCTTCCATGATAACCTCAGAAGTTAATGTTTGGGTAACTTGGGCTTCTAAAACCAACAACCCTGATTTTTGTCTTAGTCTTCAGTCTGCAGGGGAGCCATTCCGTACCTGCTTAATTGGGTGGCCAGGATATAATGTATCTGATTTTTCTCGTTTCAGTAGGGATACTATTCACTGTGCCAGGGTCAAGGAAGTTGCTGCACAAAGTGCATGTTTGATACAAAGTCTTAATAACTCTTTGCCCTGGGACCCACAGGAATTGGATTTATTAGGATCTAGAAGGGTAAACAATCCTGATGGGAAAAATACAACTTGCCTTCTGTTTGGGCAGGGCACTGTTGCTGACAGGATTGCTTATTTGTATCCGAAGCTTTGGGACATTAGGCCATATTACAAGTATCAGTCATGGACTGGGGTATTCCCACGCAACTTAAGGGCTTTTAATTGGCCAACCTATTGTGGTGGGGATTTTCAGAAAGGAAATGCTTACGGGATGAAACTCGAAGAGACACTGACTAATAGCGGATCCGCAAAGGCGTTACCACCTGGGATCTTTTTGATATGTGGGGATAGAGCTTGGGCTGGTATTCCCAAAAATGTCGTGGGGGGTCCTTGCTACATAGGAAAATTAACATTGTTTGCCCCGAAGCAGCAGCAGTGGTTAACAATAGGTGATAAACTTAGAAATGTTTCCCACGAGGAGCCTCGGTCTCTTCAACTCCTTGACAGCACCTGCTCCGATGAGGTACAGCTGTGGAGCGTGACTGCCAGGATTTTTGCCTCATTCCTAACCCCGGGAGTTGCTGCTGCCCAAGCCTTGAAGCAGATCGAACGTCTTGCTTGTTGGACTGTTAAGCAGAGCAATCATACTTCAGAGATCCTCGAAGAAATGTTAGAAGGTATGAACAGCCTTCGTCATGCTGTGCTCCAGAATCGAGCCGCTATAGACTTTCTTTTACTTGCTCAAGGGCATGGCTGTAAGGAATTTGATGGAATGTGTTGTTTTAATCTTTCTGATCATAGCGAATCGATTCAAAAACAAATTCATTGGTTGCTTAATCACACTCGATCCATTACTAGGGATCATAATCCGATTGATGATTGGTTGCATTCTGTGTTTCCAGGTCTTGCTCCTTGGATATATGATATTATTAAGGAAGGTGTTAAATGGGTTTTAATTATTATCCTACTTGTGATAGTTGCTAGAATATTGTATAGTTGTTTACTACGTGCTACCGTGCCAAAAACTGCACTTGTTGTGACTGACAACAAGGATCAGGACATTATCCATGATTGACTACAAGATCAGGGGGGGCACAATCCGAAGGATTGCTTTGCCCTGCAACCATAAAAGAAAAAGGGGGGAATTGTTGCAGAGCAGTGTGCCCGGGAGCACGTAGCCACCGTAGCTAATGATTCACTAATGACTTACAATGTAATCCTAGACGAAAGAAATAGATTGATAAGCACAGGTGCAGGTGCAGTGGTGTGTGTAGTACGCTGCAGTTTAGCAGAGTGTTCTGTGCTCAAAAATTGCTAGGGAAACACCATTGTTCTTTAATATGCTCGGTTGCATGAAACTTGGATTCTGTAAACAGGTATACTATATAAGATGGTTAGTTGCTACAATAAAGTTGAAGCCGTGAACTCATATTGAGTGTAGAGCTTCCCGCGCCGTGGGGGGTGACCCTGTGGGAAACTTGGGGAGTTTCCCAACAGGTGGCCAAGAAGGCCAGTGTCATCCTGGCTTGTATCAGAAATAGCCTTGCCAGAAGGAGCAGGGAGGTGATCATCACTCTATACTGAGCTCTAGTGAGGCCACACGTCAAGTACTGTGCTCAGTTTTGGGCCTCTCACTGCAAGAAAGACATTGAGACTCTGGAGGGCATCCAGAGAAGGGCAACTAAGATGGCGAGTGGTCTGGAGCACAAGCCTTATGAGAAGCTGGGATTGCTTAGTCTGGAGAAGAGGAGGCTCAGGGCTGACCACATCGCTCCCTCCACCACCTGAAGGGAGGCTGTAGTGATATGGTGGTCGTCCTCTTCTCCCATGTAACTCGCAATAGGACTAGAAGGTACGGCCTCAAGTTGCACGAGGGGAGATTAAGGTTGAACTCCAGGAAATACTTCTCTGAGTGAATGGTCAGGTGCTGGAACAGGCTGTCCAGGGAAGAGGTGGAGTCACCATCCCTAGAGGTGTTCAAGAAATGTTAAATGTTGTACTGAGGGACATGGTTTTGTGAGAACTATTGGTGATAAATGGACAGTTGGACTGGATGATCATCTAAGTCTTTTCCAACCATGGTGATTCTATTATTCTATGTTTCTATACATGTTTGATTACACAGATAGCACATTCATGTCAGAAATCCTAATAGTTCTCTCTATTAGAACATGAAATCAGATAAATAGGGAAGTGAGGAATTTTACTTAATTACCTGAACTTTACACCACTACACATTTATATTTCTTATTATATATATTATAGACTTTTTTTTTTTTTTTTTTTGCTTTTGCTTGATACAGTAGAATTCTGATAGTTCACGATTGAAAAATAGACAAGAATTCAGGAGAAAATCAAGAAATTTTGCTTTTATAGGGAATATTTAGAGGCCTAGATATGTTCCAGTATGTACTACAAGTAAACAATTTATGTCACCGTTATCTGGCTTCAGTGTTTTTTCTTCTACGTCCGCTGACTACTGGGGAGATCAAACTGAACTGACTTGAGAATCATCTTACAAATTTTACAGACCTGTTACATATGTAGAGGTTATTCCTCTCCAACTCCCCAAACTCAGACTCTGTTGTGCATGAAATTCAGGAATGTCTGTATACTGAAATAAGGAGAAGATGTTTTAAACTTGGAAAGTATAAGTCTCATTTCAGATGAAGCTCTTTCTGAAGCAGGAAGAATATTTGGCTTATCTGAACAAAAGAGCTTTCAGGAAAGATTACCATCTCTTTTTTTGTTGTTATTGTTGTGATGGTAATTTGTTTGTTTTAATTTTTACTACCTTCTTAAACAAAATAACAAAAAAATTGTTTGTTGAAAAAATTATGCTATGAAAAAGTCCTACAGTTCTGTCCAACTGATCTGTCCATCTAATGCTGCATTTACCCATTACAGTTTTGCAATAGTTATGGGACTGTAAATTTAAGCTAACAGTTTTTGCCTTTTTTTTTAATCTCTGCTGCGCAAAATATCTTCACTTAAATGCATTCCTTTAAAGTAAAAAGGGAATACAAAATGGTAAAATGTTTATTTTTCCAAGTTGCTCTTCTGCAATTTTCAGAAGTTCAGCCTTCCCTTACCCTTCAAGACTCACTTCTTTAAGCAATATTTTCTAACTTAAACAAATGTTGCTTTCTGAAAACAAAAACAAACAAACCAAAAAGCTTTAATGTCCTTTTAGGAGAAGAAAGAATGGAAAGGAAGTAGTGTAAAGTAGGGTAACAAAATTCTTTGTTCTCTAGCTTCTTATGCATGGTTATCAATTCAATTTCAATTCAGGCACATAGCATATCAGATTTAGAATATTTAGCCATGGCAAATGGCTCAGTCTATTGCTTATTTTCAATGTGACAATACTTATTTAAAATTTTTAACAAGCTTCAACAAAGAATGACTTTGCTGAGAAAGTCTACACCGCTTTAATTCTTTGAGGGTCTACTTTACCTAACTCATAGACATATTTCCACCCACGTTTCAGGCATTCATCTCCTACTAGATTCAGTTTCAAGCACGTATTTAAGGGCTAGCAGGAGTCCATTATCTTCAGCACATGCTTAGTGGAGTGTTATTTTGTCTTTCACAGTGCTGAATCCCCACTGTTTTAAGGAATCCTTACGTATGTGGCAGATTTAGGTATGGTATTTCAGTGTCAGAAAAATTCTGAATCACAGGAACCAAAATGACAACTACAAAATTATCACATTATCAAAGACGATAACTAATGTTTTTTTCTTTGCCTTCTGTTACTTTCCACGGTCTATGCAAAGGACACTGAAAAAGCCAAGAAGCACCAAGAAGCAGCATAAATGCAACTATGAGGTTATCAAGCAGGATTACAAAAAAAAAAGAGAACTCAGTTAATTTAAAAAGTAAACAATAAACCAATCAAAGCAAAATAAAAACAAGAATCTAATTCATGAATCTGAATTGAATGATTCTTCTGTTAATGCACCATTTCTGCAATGACCAAGTTATTTTTATGTATGCATACCTCTCCCTCTCCTCTCCCTCTCCTCTCCTCTACATTTTTTTGTGCTGTAGTATGGTCCACAATTTATGGTAATAATGCTTTTCTAATATACATGCTGTGCTCTGAAGCACATTAGAAATTTATTGTCAGTAACACCATGGCAAGTATCCATTTTATATTTACATACTTTATTAAGCATTTTCATTCAAGGTTCATTTGAGCCAAAGCTTATATTTATCTCACACAGGCATAGCAGAATAGCATTACTTGCGGTATAAAGAGTGAAATCATCCTGAATTAAAATACGTCTTCTATTCTTGGTTTTGATGTTTCTATCAAGATTGTCAGAAAACCTGGGAGGGGGTGAAGAATTTCCACATTTATTTATTTATTCACATTTCTTTGGAGTCTGATGTTATTTTCAGTGTTGTGTAGATTTTATAAAACTTGTTTTCTCAAAAAAAAAAAAGTAAGGAAATACAATAATGATTTTCAAAATAATATCTATATGTTCCCTGTTAACACTCAGCCCATAAAAATGATTAATTAAATATATGAAATTCCTTAATTTCTGAGCCAAACTGCAATTAACTGAAATACCATGGTTTGTAAACTTTTTTTTTTAAATCTCAAAAAAGGAAATTATTTAAGCTCATTTTTATTTTCATGAGCTTGTACACAAACTTCATTTAAATGTAGATTGTTGGAAGATCTGAATTAAGGTATTCACAATTTGATTTTTAGTTAAATTATTTGTGACAGCTGTATACATTTGTAATTGTGTCAGAATTGACCACCATCTTATAGAGATTTTGTAGAGATCTTTTCTGTTGCTAGTCTCCACACCATGATATATTCAACTCATCTGTACTTGGCCTTTATTTATTCAGGAAATTCTACACTCAGTCCCAAATTGGTAAAAGTCTGACTGGATAAACTAGAATTATAATCTCTGTTAGATTGTGAGAATCTATAAGTAGGGACAGTAAAAAAGAACATTAATCACATCTCTGTAATCAAGATCAGTTTCAGTTAGTTAATTTGATTACTGAGTTCAATTTAGGTAGATAAGTAAAGAGTCAGTGTATAAAACAGTAACAGTTTTTAAAGTATTCATTAAAGGTTGGTCTCTAAGCCATAATCTTCTACCAATAAATCACTGGAAATGGGTTTCTGAACAGCACTGTAATGAGCTATTGTCCACTGGATTGTTTCCCTTCTGTCTCTTAAGTTAGGCAAATGAGCTGGGACAAAGATCACAAAGTTAACAACGACAATCTCCAGAATAAAAAGCTACAAATTTATCACTGAGAAGATGTAAAATTCTCAAGATTATAAATTATAAATTAAGCAGTCTTTGAATTAATTTAGAAGAAAAAAATTCTAGACAAAAAAAAAGCAATAATGAAAAGCCAATTAGTTTATACATAATCACTTCTGTTGGAAACACGTATATTAACATAGCTGTTAGCAAAATGGAAATAAAATACAGTCTTGATTAGCGTTTCTGATATCCACAGGTGTTGGGGGTGAAGAGGGAGAACAGGTAATTTGTCATTTGTAAATATATTTCATATATACAATTTGTATATTTCATATACAATTCCCTTCCAGTACTTGAAGGGAGCATGTAAACAGGTAGGGGAACGATTGTTTATGAGTATTGATAGCGATAGGACAAGGGGGAATGGTTTTAAGCTGAGACAGGGGAGATGTAGGTTAGATATTAGGAGGAATTTTTTCATGCAGAGGGTGGTGACACACTGGAACAGGTTGCCCAAGGAGGTTGTGGATGCCCCGTCTCTGGAGGCATTCAAGGCAAGGGTAGACATGGCTCTGGGCAGCCTAGTCTAGTGGTTGGCAACCCTGCACTCAGCAGGGGGGGTTGAAACTAGATGATCTTTGAGGTCCTTTTCAACCCAGGTCATTCTATGATTCCATGATTCTATGAAAAATTGTTTAATTGTATTTTCTTATTTAAGGTTTGATTATCCCTGACTCACTCACCAAATGGAAAAAAAAAATGTATAAATGTGAACTTCCAACTCTTTTATGTATATAAATTTAAGATCAGCAGAATTTGCATGTCTTAACGGGCAGTACTAATGAAATGTAAGAAAGAGGTAGAAGTATCCAAGAAAGATAAAAAAAAAATACATTTACCTGTATTTCGCTTCTGACTGTTATGCATTTTCTGCTTTTTTCTCCTTTCTTTCACAAAAGCCATTAAAAATTAACTCACATGAACATCATGGGTAACAGAAAAGCTGTTACCTTAGCAACAGAAGCAGAGAAACAGAAATGAACACTCTTCTTAGTCAAGATTAAGATATTGTTTCAGATTCAAATGTTTTTGATAATACATATTAATTAATAGCTGGTCTTTCAGATGTTCCTTTGCAGTATATGTCACTTTAACAAATAACTGTAACCAGAGAAACACTAGCAATGGAAGTTTTGAAGCTGTCTAGAAAGTGTTATATACAAGATATTTATCACTCTTTCCTGTAATTAAAATATAAATTTTCATAAAGGTTTTTTCAGGATACCCACACTAATTATATAGTTTTCAGTCTTATTTTATTTTATTTTATTTTATTTTATTTTATTTTATTTTATTTTATTTTATGTATAGAATCACGGAATCATATAATCATAACATCATAGAATCTTAGAATGATTTGTGTTGGAGGAGATCTTAAGGATTACCTAGTTCTCTGCCATAGACAAGGACATTTCCTACTACATTAAGTTACCCTAAGACCCATCCAAACTGACCTTGAATTCTTTCAGGGATGAGGCATCCACATCTTCTTTCGGCAACTTGTTCCAGTGCCTGAAAACCCTCACAGAAAATAATTTGTTCCTAATTTTTAATCTACCCTCTTTTAGCTTAAAACTATTACTTTTTGTCTTATTACTCCACTCTGTCATAAAATATCCCTCCCCAGCTTTCTTGTATGCCCCCTATAAATGTAAGGGAAATTGTTCCTTTATGAGTAATTTGAAAAGGAGTCATTATCTTGGCATCTTCACACTGTATATATCTGTATGCTATGTTGATAGCTCTCCTTCAGGGATTATAGGACTATAGTAGATAGAGAATGCAACTACTTTGTTTGAAATTAATCAAAACAATATATGAATAGTAAGTGTTTTTTTTGTTGTTTTTTTTTTTACTCAAATGTATAGTGATTGATCTACTACAGATTTCTTTCTTCCAATTTAGACTAGCATTATTATAATATTTCTCACATATACATGGCAGTCTTTACAATTAATTTCAGCAGACTCACATTTTCTCAGCAGTAGTAGTAGCATTTAGTGGCAGTACTAAATGTATCAAAGGTTTCTTTCCTGCTCACCATTCATCCTCTTCTAAGGATCTGTTCTTGATTCAAGAGAGGTGGCAGTCAGTGTGCTGCACTGGAGATTGCAGTTTTCTATGTGCAACTCAGAAACTGTAGTCTGACATTTTGCTTGTATGGATGTCCTGGGTGTTTATATTATTATTCTTTTAGTTTTCAGTTTTTATTCACATTCATTTTACATTTTATACCCGTTTTTGGAATAAAAGAAATTTCTCTTATGCACTGTATTTTCCTTCCAGGTTACTGATTTGTTTTTCATTCCTGTTCCTTGTTTACGCACCTTGTCTTAGCTGAAACGGTTTCTTATCTTTTCTACAAAGGCATTGCAGCAGTTTGCAGTTTATTTCCTCTGAGCAACATCTCAACATTTATTTTACAGAAGGAAGTGCTCACTCATTAGGATATCAATAAGAACGGCAATCAGATCCTGAGTTAAGCAATATCAAATGTGTCTCCAAACAAGACACAGAAAGCAGTGCTTCTCTGGCTTCTGGAGTTACCCCATTTTGATCATTCAATTTACTAGAGGAATTTTATTTTTGATTTATTAAAAAACAAAACAAAACAAAAAACCAAAAACCAAAGAACAACAACAAAACCTCTATTCATCCTTTCTATTGCCAAATAAGGAAAATTTTTGCATAGAACTTCTTGCTGTTTTTTTAAAAAAATTCAAAGCCACACAGATCACCAGTACTGAGTGTGAGCTGCCTGTAAGCTCCCCTCTTACCACAAGCTGGATATGTATGCCATACAACTAAGGGATCTGCAGAGCACAGTAGAGTCTGAAGGTCATGTTGGACATGCAGGACACAGGACTGGATCTGTGCAAGTTGGCTGTTGCTAGTGTCACCAGATTCTCCACATACAAATGGTTGTGGATAACCAAGGCATCTTTCTGCTTTGTCATTGATTATAATACCATTTCTGATGAAGGAGGGTTTTCTTTGATCATTGAAAATCAAAGAAGGTGGATACTTTTTCTTAGAAATTTGCAGTTTGTTGAAACTAAAACTATTCACTGATTTCTTAGGTCTGGGAAGGAGCTGTGGATAAAAAGAGAAATGGAAACAGACACCTTGTTAGTCCTAGGAGATATAATGACTGTAAATCAGAAAGAAACAAAAAATTGGGCCAGATTATTAGAAAAAATATTTTAAAAACACACATTTTTTATCAATGTAGCTAGACATTTTCTACATACACACTGATAATACTACTCTATCCACAAAAAAAAAAAAAAAAAAAAAGGAAATATAACATATGATGTACTTTGGCATTTCTGTAAATTTTGGCCAAAAAAACGTACTAAAATAGACAACAGAAATGACCTGCTTTCTGATTTTTTCCTACAATAAAATCATAGAATCACAGAATCATGGAATCATAGAATTATAGAGGTTGGAAGCGACCTCTGCTGATCATCTAATCCAACCCTTCTGCTTTAGTAGTTTCCCTAGAGTAAGTTAAGTTATACAGGAAATGCACTGTCATTCTCTGGGTGAATTTCTGGGTTCATTTTCTATTTCAAAATAGACTGACAAACCTTTGCTCAATACTTCTCTTACTATATCACACATAACCATCTAATTCGTTACTCACTGTCACCAAGAATAAGACAAGGAAGTAATTTCTAAGTTATCAATTGAAACAGATGAGTCCCATGAGTCTGTGAAGTTTCCAAAATCGGGTGATAACAAAAGTAAATTGCTTGGACGTATTAATGTCTTTCTACATCTTTTTTTATTAAATGGTTCCAATTTACAACCCAAAGACTTTTATTCCATCTCTTCAAACAGAGACATATTACATAACTTGTATTTTAATGTTCTGACTACCTCAAAGAAGAGATTAGATAAAGTTGTGAGCAAAAAGACTCTTCTATATGTTTATAAAATAATGCAATTTATCAATGTTTATTTTCTACCTGAAGAGACACCAAAATTTACTACTGATTACAATCAATAAATGAAACCATGGAAACACAAGTAAACAATGTATTTTAAGAGTAATTACATTTAATACTTATTATGATCGATCTTCACCACACTTTTTTAGGTAAATGATATCCCTTAAGTAAGGGTATGGGAAATTCAGTGAGAGAAGTTAGCACGAGTGGTCTGTAAATGCACAATAAGGTAGTGAGAGCAGGGGTTACTGCCTCAGAAGCTGCAGGCTCTATAAACTATTTCTCTTGTATTGAGACAGGATTGTTACAATTCAAAAATTCTGAAAACCTAAGACTGTGCATTATGTACATGTTCTTTTACAATGTAAATTACTCTACATAATCTCAATTAAATAGAAAAATATGTTACTATATTATTATTATTATTCGTTTCTAGCTGCCACTCAGCTTCTTTTTGCAATTATGTACATGCAATAAAACCATTAGATATCTGAGAGAGGAAAAATTATCTTGAGATGTCTTGAAAGAAGGATTTACTTCTGAAGAATTAATGAATCTCAGAATGGATTACTCCCCCACCGGCAAAAAAAAAAAAAAAAAAAAAAAAAAAGAATAAAGAGAGTGAGAGAGGCTGATTTATGGGATTGTTCATCTCCATTGTGACTGATGAAAAAGTAGCAGACAGCAACTAAGTCTGTTTTTGACCAAGATTTTGACCAAGACCAATTCCTTTTGTCTTTTGCATAGAAATAAGTGGTGATTAGGATCAATTCAAGATTCGTGTTAGGAAACTAACGGCTTTGCCAATTATCCTGTTATGAATTTCTCAGTATCTTACAAGCACTCTCATGAGAAGGCAACAGATTGCTTGCAGTACAAGAGCCTTTACCAATGGTACTTATGTCATGGTTCATCCAAATTTTCCCCCCAAAGAATCAGATTGGCTTCTAGTTAAGGAAGAGTAATCTTATTTTCCCAGTGAAGAAATTTTGTGACATATTTTCCTGTTAATATCACCCACCATATAGTCTTTTCTGATCAAGGTATGTAAATAAATGTCTCATTTGCCTATCCATACAAAGTCCCATCTATTAAAAGAGAGCTATCTGATTAATTAATACAAAGTGAGTTGTCTGTTAAGTCTTAAATCATAGAATGGCTTAAAAATACAGACTACTAAATAAAAACGTATTGTGAGCATGTCACAGAGAAAAGACTTTTGTTTGTTAAAAACATCAAATAATAGAATTATGTACCCCTGATGATTATACTTTGTCATTCTCATTTTGAGTAGCTGATGTCTCCAATATCAGAAACAAATTAATGAATAAATAAATAAATAATAAAAAGGCCTAGTCTACTTCCTGGTAATAATAATAAAAAAAAATAGAAGCATATATCATAAAGTCTCTAGAGAAGGAGACCCCACAACCTCTCCAGGCAGCCTGTTCCAGTGTTCTGTTACCCTTACTGTGAAGAAGCTTTTCTTGTATTTATGCGGAATTTCCTATCCAGCTTGCGCCCATTGCCCCTTGTCCTATCATTGGATGTCACTGAGAAGAGCCTGGCTCTATCCTCCTGCCACTCACTCTTTGCATATTTGTAAACATTAATGAGGTCACCTCTCAGTCTCCTCCAAGATAAGGAGACCCAGCTCCCTCAGCCTTTCCTCATATGGAGATGTTCCACTCCCTTAATCATTTCTGTGGCTCTGCTCTGGACTCTCTCAAGCAGCTCCCTGTCCTTCTTGAACTGAGAGGCCCAGAACTGGATAATATTCCAGATGCGTTCTCACAAGAGCAGAGTAGAGGGGGAAGAGAACCTCTCTCAACCTACTAACCACACCCCCTCTAATACACCCCAAGATGCCATTGGACTTCTTGGCCACAAGGGCACAGCGCTGGCTCAAGGTCATTCTGCTGTCCACCAGGACCCCCAGGTCCGTTTCCCTACACTGCTCTCCAACAGGTTAGTGTCCAGCCTACACTGGTACCCAGAGTTGTTCTTCCCCAGATGCAAGACTCTACACTTGCCCTTATTATATTTCATTTAATTTCTCCCCACCCAGCTCTGCAGCCTGAGTCTCGGTGGATGGCACCACAGCCTTCCACCACTCCTCCCAGTTTTGTGTCACCAGCAGACAGAGCACTCTATTCCCTCATCTAATTTTTTGATGAACATGTTGAGTAGTACCGGTCCCAGTACTGACCCTTGAGGGACTCTGCTAGATACAGGCCTCCAACTAGACTCTGTCCCATTGACCACAGCTCTCTGGCTTCTTTCCTTCAGCCAGTTCACAGTCCCCCTCACTACCCAATCATCCAGATCACACTTCCTCAGTTTAGCTTTGAGGATGTTCTGGGAGATGTTGTCAAATATTTTACTAAAATCAAGATCGACCACATACACCGCTTTGCCATCATCTATCCACCTGGTTATGTCTTCATAAAGGCTAATTTTTCAGACATTTTTCTGACTCCTATCTCTCACAGCTCCTGCAAAATGCTTTTTGACCTTTCATAGATTTTTTTTCCACAGAGAAACCATCAGCTAGGCCGAGGGGCTCATCTATGCTCTGTAGTAGGGCCACTGAAGCCAGCTAAAACTAGCTGCGTCCAGCATACGGAAGCCCTGATCTCTTCTCACAGAAACCCCTCATTTTCCAGCCTTGTTCCCTTCCTTCCTCTGATGATCAAACTTTGCCCTATTTACACAGTAAAATGTTATCAGTAGAGGACACTGGCAATTTAAAAAAAAAAAAAAATTCATGAAGATTACTTGGTTTTAAATGTATTAAAAATATATATATTATAGCCTTAATGACAGACTCTTTTTTTGCTGTGAAGAAAATACTTCATTCATTTCCAGACTTCCTTTTAAGATTATTATTTCCCTGTAACTACTAGGTTATGTCTTGGTCCACCTCTTTTAGCATTGCACAGCAGTATGCCAGTCAATCAGAAAGGTGAAATCATACTTAATATTCACCTATTAAATTAATCTCAGATTTTGAATCTTTCTTCTGTTTGTTATATTGTTATTTTCATTATTATATTATATTGTTATTATATTATATTATATTATATTGTTATATTGCTATATTGATCAGCTACTCCTTCTCCAAATTTCTATAAATTTCTTAGTTTTTTTAAGGAGGAAAAAATAAATTTCATGAGAATTTATTTTTACTGATATGGGTACATAAGCAAAAAGAAGCAACAAGTTTTGGAATATACTTGCAGTAAAAAACAATCAGTCATAGATATCCTGCCATTGAAATCAAATAATCATTTCTTTTCAGGCCAGAATCACAAGAAATCTAGATTTGCAAGAGCCTTTTTATACTTACAGCCCACAAGGCCAATAGTATCCTGGGCTGCATCAGAAGAGGGATGGCCAGCAGTGAGGGAGATTATTTTCCCCTTCTGTTCTACACATATGAGGCCCCATCTGAAGTGCTGCATCCAGATCTGGGGCCCCAGCCGAAGAAAGACATGGAACTGTTGGAGCAGGGTCAAAGGAGGGCCACAAAGATGATCAGAGGGTTGAAGCACCTCTCCTATGAAGAAAGGCTGAGGGAGCTGGTCTTGTTCAGTCTGAGTAAAGAAGTCTCCAGGAGACCTTAATGAGGTTTTACAGTACTTGAATGGAACTTACCAGCAAGAGAGAGTTTGACTTTTTACATGGTCTGCTAGTCGTAAAATAAGGAGAAACATCTTTAAACTGGAAGAAGGGGGATTTATTTTGAATGTTAGAAATAAATTCTTTCCTCAGACAGTGAGGAAAGTCCAGCATTTCTCAGTTCTATAGACTAGTAGTAATTAGTGTCTCTGGAAGTAATAGACTAATTTGTAGAAAACAAATGTGCCTGCACTTGAAGTTTAACAAACAGAAAAACACAAATAAGAAAACTAAGAAAACAACTCCAATTTTTGGAGACAAAGGAGAGTGAAAAGGAGGGTTGATTTTACCTTCAAATTTTAGGATTTAGTATTCTGTAACAAAACAGAAAAAAAGTTGTGCTCCTCCCCACTTTGCCATTACAGTGTTCAAAGTTATTGACACTGAAGTGAACATGACATTAAAATTTATGCTCTTCCTCTCTACAAGTAAACTGAAAAATCCCATAAAACATTATCCAACAATATTTTAAGAAAGATTTGTCTTTCACATAACATTGCTTTAATAAAACAACCTGTCATCAACTACAGTTTTGAAACATATCCTGTGGAAATGTGCTTTGAAGGAGGGAGTTTCTGCTCACTTGAAGATATCAAGGGCATTTTCTATACCAAAAAAAAGGAAAAAAAAATGCGAATGATAAATAAAGGAGGAAGACAAACAAGAACATAAGAGATACAAATCTAACTGACAGATTGTAAGGGAAGCAGCAATGAGAACCAGACTCGGTCAGTTGCATCATTGGTGTAATGTGGAAACACTATTTCAATATTTATTATCTGATTTAGGACAACTAATTGGTTGGATGAGATTCTGGGCAGCATGATCTAGTGGTTGGCAACCCTGCCTACAGCAGGGGGTTTGAAACTAAATGACTTTAGGATCCCCTTTGAACTAAGACATTCTATAATTCTATGATTCTGTGACAATGTCAGAATGATAAGTGCAAAGATATGAATAAAACATGGAGAGATACAAAGCTGAGATACAACTATGAAGGAGACAAAGACAAGGAAAAATAGGACAGACTCAGTGATGGGCAATCAAGGAACTGCAGGCAAACAGAATTTTGTCACAGGAATTCAAACCTGATGGTCCAAGGAGCAGTGACACTGTGCAAGCTGACAAGCAGAACTGGGGTGGAAGAGAGTAAGAGGTAAGCAGAAAGAAGTAGAGAAGGAGAGTGAGTGTAAAATGGGTCTGGACATTACATTTGTCTGACTGAAACCTACTCTTGATAATCCCAGTATATCCCATATTCTTAAATCCTTTCTCAAACATCTCTGTGTAATCTCACTCTCTATCCCATGTCTGTGTATACTGCTGTGACTCAGTGTGTGCTGCTGAGAGGACAAGGGTGAGTGAGGAGAGGCAGGGAGCCAGTGTCAGTGGCTGGAGCAGGACAGTGAGTTATAGCCCTTGGCAGGGGCCTAGTATCTGTAGTTTCCCCAGAGGTAGCCTGCATGGGGTGTGAATGTGTCATTTGCTTGCATTCCTCAAGACAGGCATCTCTTTGCCCTATGTCTGTTGTAGAATATCATATTTGTTCTCTTCCAGCAGGTCAAAATCTCAGAATCTTGTTGTTATTGTGATTGCTCATGCTAATAAAACCATCTTCCAGATAAGCATGAATTATTCAGTGCTCCAATACACTATATCATATTAAAATTATTTGAGCATGCCTCTTTTGAAATGAGAACATCATTTGATTGCACTTGAGGTGAGTGAAGTTACTTATCAAATTTACTTTTCTGATATTCTAATATAAAAAGGAAAAAAAAGTCAGTGAGATTGAATGGAGGTAGGCACCATCTGTTTTATTATTCTTCACCTTCAGGAACTAAAGTCCAGGTGAATATAATTAATGGATGACTGTTGTGAGTTTTCCTCACAGTTTGCATTACAAACTTTTACTACGTACTGTTGCGAAACCAAACTGATCTTTTTGCCATCTGTGGTTCACACTTGACCTGCTTATTTATGTCAGCCATGCAAACACCCGATTTTTGGTCTGTAAGAGAATTACCAATGATTAAAAAAAAAAAGATAACTAAATTTAAATAAATAAAAAATAATAAATTAATAATTTTCTAGCACTATGAATAATATGACAGAGCATAGGACCAAATTTGTCTCCATTTTTTAATTTAGCTAGTTACTGTAGTCTAAATTCCATATTTAGAAAGTGAGAAGTAGATTGTGTTTTTGAAGTGTCCAGTAGGCTTTTAGCAAATTTATAACTCCCTCATAAAACAGTGTTTTCTATGTATCGCGTAGGCCTTTAATGAATTTATAACCCTCCAGTATTCACTGTATATAGTGTAGGCCATTAACGAATTTACAACCTTCCCATGAAATCATTAAGATAAGGAAGGTATGCAGGATGGGAGGGAAGCCTGGTACAGGACAGTTTATGATGTGGAATACCGATAACAAAAATCATAAAACCACAAGAAATTATTTACTTTGGTTTTGCAGCAAGTGAAAATGATCGCACATTAATATCCTGACACTAAATCTAATCTACCTTAGCCCATCAGTGAGGTAGTCTCAGGTATTAATCTCACATATAAATCTCAATGCTGCTTTGAATCTAAAGGGTAGATAGTGAGCTGAAATTGCTGATATTTTATTGATATAGTGCAGTAGTACTCTGTATGTTTACAACACCGATAAGGGAAAAGAAACACTGTTTTAAAAAAAAGCTAAGTTCAGTTTTTAAACTCTGACACCAGAGTATGTCACCTTGATAGTCTGTTATAGTCAATTTTATTTAAAAAAAAAATCTAAAAATTTAAATAAGCACTCATCTACAAACTAGTTCTTATTTGAAAAATAAAATCATGATTTCTGACTGCATCCATCAACATTATTCTGTAAATGACAGGGAAAACAAATAAACAAATAAACAGAAGAGATTTAGGAATAATTGATAGTCTCAAAATGTAAGAATGCAAAACATTTGAACTGCTCCTGAGGAAATGGGGCTCAGTTTACTTTAAACTCAGTTGAGGTAATCTGATTGTTTTTACCCTGAGCAAGTTTCCTTGTTAGACAATATGGAGTGACTTTACATATATCTGCACTACAGACAGTTGTGATACAACAGCTCTGGGACTTCTGGACTAATACTGCAAACACATGGTCATTGAGAGAAGCAAGCAAGATAGCTCTCAAGCAAAATAGCTCCAAACCACTTCAGGCACATCCCATATAAGGTGATGTCACTCATTTCGATTGTACTACTCAAACAGCCTGTTATTGTTGCAGGCACAAACACAGTTACTTGTCCGGATTGGTGTGTAGTAAGGATTAACTGACTATAACTGTATCTTTTTCTGCAGAAATAAAGGAACTTCTAACTTACGGTAGAACTCAGTCCATTCACAAAACTTTTCAAATTTCAGATTTAATTTTAATTTAGAAGTATCAAAGAACAGAACTAAGCTAACATGAAAAAACTGGAGGAAAAAAAGAAAAAAATACTGGGGAGATCACAATTGATTCAATTGTAAATTAGCAATACAAAGTTTAAAATTCATTAAAATACATATATGAAGGTGAAACAATAAAAAATAAATATCACCTAGAAGCTCCAAATAGAAGAATTTTTGAACATTTCTTGGGTATTTCTATCATGAAGTGCTTATAGAAATACTAGCATGTGTTAATATTTGTACTGTACACCTCAAGTGAGAGATCAGCTCATTAACAGAACTCATGAAGGGGTTACGCAGAGCACAGAAGAAAAAAGTCCCAACGGAAAAGGGACAGAGAAGGGATAGAGAAGATAGTTGATAGAGGAGTAATAAAATTGTATCCAAAAATGATAAACCTGAAACTTGCAAAGCTGAAACACTTTATGAGAGATTTAGCATAGATGCATCACAAAATCACTATACTAATGTTAAAAGAAATGTCTTGTTTTGAAAATTTTCCATTCTCTTTCTAACATTAACATTGATTGTTTTCAGTTTAAAACAACTTTTATATATTAAGATATCACAGTTTTCCTTTCAATTAAAAGAGATTAAAATAAAATACTTCTATGTGAGCAGTGTACAAAAATATATTTTATTATAAAATAAAAAAATACAGAATAGTAAGTAACTTTTGGAGGGGGAAATGAAAGGAAAGTGACAAATAATAACTAGAAATTACATAAATGGAATAGGGCAAATTGAACATTCTCACAAAGAGAAAGATTTTAGCAAGGAGAATCTGAAATAATAATTACAATAGAAAGGAGAAAAACAAGTAACTTGCTGTATAGAATACAAGCTCATGAAAGTATGAAAAATATATTATCACTGATAAAATGAAGATGATACAAAGCTGGGCTGTGATAGGAAACACAATTTTGCCAGAGTTTGAAGACATCATGCAACTTTGCAAATATATATCAACTACAAATTTGCTCACTTTGGAAGTAAATAAATTGAAAGCGTTGTGAATCAGCATTACCAGATGTACAATAATTTCATACAATCCTTTAGAAATAATTTTCCAGATCATTTGTAGAGTATACCAGAAATTCCCATTTAATGCATACTTTAATGGATACGGTCATATTTCATAAATAATTCACAGCTGTAATAATCCTGTCTCACAAGTAAGATTTAAAGTCAAGCTCTTGGAAAAAGTTTAAAAACACCACTGATAAATATTTTTTTATTATTTTAAAAGTCAATCAAGAGGAAAATTAAACTTTACCTATATACGAAACCTAATCTTCCAGTTGTTAAATAGATCAAAGAACTAGTTTTCTAAGAGTGCATACATTTCAATAAAACACATTTCAAAAGCCTAGTATTTGCTAATTAATGCACCAAATTTTACAAATGAAAATTTGAAGATAATTACCTTGGAATTCTACAGTGACTATGTTGATGTTATAGATGTATATATAAATTTTACATACGTGTGTGTACATTTCTGAACATGTTTCATATTGCACTTTGGGCATGCATGTCTACCTAATCTCTCCTTTGGAGAGAGATTGATTTTTTGTTTGTTTGTTTGCTTTTGTTTTTTTTAAATTTCTGTAGGGAACTTTTGATATTATTTTCTGAGGAAAAAAAAAAAAACTGTTTTCGAAAAACTAGTATCTAACATATCATTGGGGAAGTACTGGAAGTATTTCCCCCAGCAGCAGTCAGTAGTCATCAATCCGATCAACAGTCACAACCCCTAGATGTCTGAAGACATCAGTGTAGGCATCAAAATGTTGAAAGACAAACAAGGTGTATCTATGTGCACTATTAATTACAAGCAATTACAAACGGTGTCAATGCCATCTTGTTTGTATATCTCTAATCTTAAAAGAGACATTTAAGATAAAAGCTTACTAGATACAAGGCTAGTTCTGAATGGAGAATATAGGAGCAAGACTAGACTGAACTCCAGGAAAACTGATCTTTTTATGCATTTAGCCACTGTCTTTTTTGAGTCCATCAAAAATGGGGTCCATATCAGTAACCTCAGCACTACAGTAAAACAGTACAGTACAGTACAGGAGCATGTCAAGGTTATGGTCACATCTCTGCTAAAGGACAAACACTAAAGACGAATGAAGAACTATCACTGTGAATGGTGATTCTTTCTACAATGATAATAGATTCAAAGACTGCTGAACTACATTACATGTTCAGTGAAAAATAAAATCCAGACTTACAACTACACACAGACATAGCCTTTTCTTATAATGAAGAAATGGCTCTGCTAGCTTGTGGCAAAGTGTAAGGAAGGCAATACTTCAGTATTACAATAGACACTTTACTGCAACTTCTGGTCATTTTATCTTAACAACCAAGTGAATTATATTAAGCTTTGTTGTTTTGTGAATAATTATATAATTCTATGTTTTCTTTTTCTTTCTCCAATATAATCCTCTATAATTATTTTTAAATGTAAAAAATTATTTGTTAATCAAATTTATATGATGCATGTTATTTCATTTACATTATATGAAAAGCAAATATAGTAGTGGAAAAAAAATTTAAATTCATGTTGTTTGTATAATCAGTTTCACAGCATGATTTCTTTTATTGTATGGTGGCCATAAAGCCTTCTTCAATTGTTTTTTATACATTAAATTTGCAAACAAACATTTTGCTGAAATATTTTTACATATTTTCAATTCTCACTAAAAAAAAAAAAAAAAAACACTTTATTTTTCCTCTGATTACATAAACAAGAATGAAATAAGTATTTTAGAGAGGCAAAAAAACAACCCTGTAATTTCAACAGAATTGTTTATAATATTTTCAACTCCACTATAATCACAGAATCACAGAGTAACAGAATTGCTTAGGTTGGAAGGGACCACTGGAGGTCATCTATCAAATCTCCTTACTCAAACAGGGACATCCAGAACACGATGCCTAGGACCATGTCCAGATGGCTTTTGAAAATTTCCAAGGAAGAGACTTCAAAATCATTCTCTGTAATCTGTGCCAAAGCTCCATCATTTGTGCAGTAAAGAAGTGCTTCTTGATGTTCAAAGGGAACATCCTTCTGTTCAATTTTGTGCTCATTGCCTTTTGTCCTGGCTAGGTAGCACTAGAAAAACATACCCTAGGTACCACTGAAAAAAAGACTGGCTCCATCTTAGAATCATAGAATCATAGAATCACCAAGGTTGGAAAAGACATCTGAGATCTGAGCCACCTAGGCACATTGCCGGCTCATGTTCAATTGAACATCTATCAGTACTCCCAGGTCTATTTCTTCCACATAGTCTTCCAGCCATGCTGTTCCAAGCCTGTAGCATAGCCTGGGATTGTTGTGGCCAAAGTGTAGGACCCAGCACTTGGTCTTGATGAACTTCATCCCACTGGCCTCTACCCAGTGATGCAGCCTGCCCAGATTCCTTTGTAGGGCCTTCCTACCTCCAACCAGATCAACACTTCCTCCTGACTTGTTGTCACCTGCAAACACAATGAGGATGCTCTCAATCACATTTCTCAGATCATCAATAGATATTGAACAAGATAGGCTTGAGCATCACTCATGACTGGTTGCCAGCTGGATTTAATTCCATTCACCAGCACTCTCTCGGCCCAGCCCTCCAGCCAGCTCCTTACCCAGCAAAGAGTGTACCTGCCCAAGCCATGTGCTGGCAGCTTCTCCAGGAGAATGCTGTGGGAGACAGCATCAAAGGCTTTGCTGAAGTCTAGGCAGACTACGTCAACAGCCTTTCCCTCATCCACCAGGCATGTCACCCAATCATAGATGGAGATCAGATTAGTCAAGCAGGACCTGCCTTTCATTAATCTGTGCTGGCTAGGCCTGATCACCCTCTTGTCCTGCACAAGCCATGTGATCTCACTGAAGATGATCCACTCCATAACATTTCCTGACACCAAGGTCAGGTTGATGAACCCGTCATTCCCTGGATCCTCCTTACAACCCTTCTTGTAGGTTCACTTTTCATTCATACGTCAATACAAATGTATGTCCCTTCTCTTCTTCAGTTTGAACAATCCCAGTTTTCAGCCTCTCCTCAAGGGAGAGTTGCTCTCCCTTCATCCGAATGAAGTCCCTTCATCTTCTTTGTGGTCCCCTGTTGGGCTCCTTCAGGTATGTTCAAAAATATTATTAATAATATCATGAACAGAAATAATTGATAATAAAAACAGTAAAACTAAAGCCAGTAATAAATTATTGTAAGTTACATATAATAAATAATATATGATAAAAAATGATAATAAGTTGAACATAATAATTTGTCGGTGTTATTGCTAATGTCATCATTGTTGTTATTATTATTATTGTTATTACTATTATTATTATTTCTTATTATCTCCCAGAAATATATATCTGTAGGAAGAATGCAATAAAAATTTCAGTGTGGGCTATCCAGTGCCAAAATTTAGATGATCTTTTGATTTAAATCATTTAAGCTGTGGAATGTGGAGCACCAATTTAAGCCTTAATGTGAGGCATTCAGAAAACTGAGTAAAAGGGAGACTGTCCTGCTAGCAGTTGGGTTCCCGGAGGAAAAGAATGGTGTAAAACAGAAGCAAGCTTGGATTTGAAAACCAGCAACTGTGATTCTTGCATGATTTTATAATGTTAGGTCCTGCAGTGTGGCCTGAAGAGAGTCCAACTGCTAATGGAGTGAATTCAAAACATTTAAAACACAAAAACTCTTCACAGAGTGTGTGAGAAGGGTGCATACATTGCATGGCTTACATGTTCAACATACAATCAAACCTGATTGATCAGAAACTCTGCATTGTTCCTCCAGGTGTAGGAGATTATTCTTTTTTGCACATTTGCCTCAAAGCTTGCTGAGGAACACAGATGGACAAGTCCAGGCAAGTCCTGGTCGAAGTTGGAAAAATCTTTTGTCTGAAGATTTGCAGGCCAGGGACAAGGAGGAGATAAGTAGCAGCTTAAAGGCTGGGAAATGGTCTTTTGTGTGGGCTCATCTCGAGGGAGATAGCCATCTCAGGGGTGCTGCACATGACTCTTACATAAGGGCCTAGGAGCACCTGCACATGACTCTTACCTACGTGCCCAGGAATGCCACGATTGGCAGAAGAAGAAGGATAAAAATGGGACCTACAACCAAGAGAGGTGAGGTCTCTGACATCAGATTCCTCGTGATATGCTACCTTCTACTGTCGGACTCTCCTGGGCCTGCTACCCGCTTGCTGCCTGTTTCTCCTGGACTACCCGCTTGCTGCCTAAGGACGGCCACTCTTGCTGCTGCCTTCTCCTGCGCTCCTGCTCCTGTATTGGCCTCGGACCATCGGAATGTTGTGCAACGGGATGTTGCTCGATCTTTGGTGGTGACTATCCCTGCTTCACATCATTGTTGCTCTTTCCTATCTTTCCTATTGCCCACTTTCCCTTCCCCATCACCCTAATTCTCAATAATTGCCGGCCTTCCCTTCCCCATCTCCCTGATTGCCTAGGATTTGAAATAAACTGGTCGGACCAACATTTGAACCGTTTTTTCTTAATCTCACATTGGGTATACATATATCAAAGAACCTCCTCTTGCTCTGATAATTGGAGCAAGACACCAGGCTCATCTCCTTTTACCTCCTTCCCCCTCCAAATCTAGTTTAAAATCCTCTCAATGCATTTCCCCACTTTGAGACAGGTAAGATTCATGTGCAGCCATTCCACCGGAAGTGAACTGTCCTATGGTCAAAAATACCCCAACATTTCTGCAATGGCACCAGCTTCTTAGCCACCTATTTATGAAATAGGTTCTCCTTGTCCTCTCAGTATCCCTCAATGTCATTAAAGTGATATAGGAAAACACTACCTGTACTCCTGCTCCATCAACTAACTACCCCAGTGCCCTGAAGTCCCTTTTGTTAGCCCTCAAGCTTCTCTCAGCAACTTAATCGTGGCCAGCCTGAACTATAAGTAAAGGGTAGAAATCAGAGGGTCAAATCAGACCAGGATGTTTTTTAGTAATGTTACTGACTTGGGTGCCAGGAAGGCAGCACACTTCCTTATTGGTAGGATCTGGTTGACATACTTCTCCCTTCGTTCTCCTCAGAAGGGATTTGCCAATGATGGGCAGCTGCCCTTTTTTATTTCTTGGCAGAGGCAGTCTTGAGGCATGGAGTCAACTACCTCACCCCAGACAACCTCCTTTGTGGACCTTCCACTGCATCTCCACTTACCCCTCCCTTGAGAATCTCAAATTACTATGTAGGGGCACCACAAAAATCAAGGTTGGCAGGGAGAGGGATGGCCTGTGATGCTGTGCTGAGAGCGGTTTTCATTCCTCCCCATCTCTTAGGTCACCCTCCACTGGCCAATGGTGTCAGGGCAGGGAGCAATAGTATCCACTATTTGGATACATCACCCTGGTGCCTTTCTCTCAAGTAGGGCAGGGTTATTCCACCTATCAATCTCCTGCTCACACTCCTGGACACTCCTTAACCTCTCCACCTCCTCCTTGAGTTCTGCCACCATGTTGAGCAGATCTTCCACCTGCTCACTCTTCACATAGGTGGTATCCCTCCCACCCTTCACCAGCAACAACAGGATCAAGCACTTCCTGCAGCCAGAGACCTGAACAGCCACATTCTTTGTCATGCATTCTGTCTGGGTCACCCCATTTTTTTTTTTGGCAAGAACTTTCTGCCTAGTGAGACAATGACTAGATTTGTAGTCTGGGAAACAACAAGTAGGTGATCTGGTCTACTGAGTGAGGAGAGAAAGTCCACCCTCCTTGCTCACTCCCCTTGCTCGAACGCCCCACTCGAACTGCCTATGCAAACTTCCATCTCCCTGCCCTTCTGCTGTGCCACACCCTGTTTGCCCCTTCAGTTTGCTGCATTCCTGGTTCGCTGCACTCCAAAGGGACTGGCAGTAGTGGGTTTGGCTGCTGTCACTACTGGCTCTGCCCACACTGCATCAGCAGGACTGCGCCTCAAGGGGTCCACCCTTCCATCTCAATGGGCATCTGGGACTCTCTTGCTTTCCCAAGGCTTTTTTTTGTGGTGGTGGTCCATGGTTTTATCTCTCTGCAAAGAGTCCCTCCATGTGAGCCTTGACTATGAAGCTGATCCACACAAGATTTTCACTGAAATAAGTAGAAAAAGAATTTTTGTTCACAAAGCTAGATTTCCCCAAAACAAGGAAGAAGGCCTACTGAGTGCTCTGACTGAAAATGATACCCATTTCCCTTTGCAGAAAATACTGTAAATTGAAAAGAACGATAAGAGCAAGACTAATGTAGTAAGACATAAAATTTTGCCACCAAGTCCAAGGTTTGTTTCGGTAGGATCTCTAATGATGAGTTAATGCCACATTTCTATCTTATTAGTCATAACTTCATATTTGTAGTCTATTTACTGTACACTTACTTACAAATTAAAAAACTATTAAAGAAAATAAATAAATAAATAAACTACTTCAAAACTCCACCTTCATTGAAAGAATAAGTAACGTAACATCTATATTTCATGGAACTGCAGCTGGATATTTTCCCCATTTTTTCAGTTATCAATGCATATGCATATATGAGCATTAGATTATACTAAGATTCCAGCAGATGATAAAACTAATTTTAAAAATTATAATATAAACATAAAATATATAAATATAAAAACACTAAACCTTGAAGTTGATCATAAAATTTAAGAAGAAAATTCTCAAGAAAACCTTTACAACAAAAATCTCTTAACTGTTAAATTAAGAAGTGTGTGCACACACGTACATGGTGAATCATGAAGGAATATTACCAAATACAGAAAAATTAAATAGTGGCTTAAGTGTTGGGGCGCAGTGTGCTCGAGAGCACGTAGCTAATGATTCACTAATGACCTACGATGTAATCTTAGACGAAAGAAATAGATTGATAAATACAGGTGCAGTGGTGTGAATAGTACGTTGCAGTTTAGCAAGGTGTTCTGTATATGAAAATTGCTTCGGAAACAC